>NC_091482.1:45035003-45335003 GCF_036971445.1 Narcine bancroftii
ACAAGGTCTGAGAGAATATCTTGTCAATTGCACCATGGATGTCGGTGCAATTATCCACCCTTAATTTCTTTAAGACAGCAAGCTTTTCCTCCTCTTTAATCTGTATAGGTTTCATGATCTCTCTGCTTGCTTTCCTTTCTTCCCATGACTCTGTGCCAGTTTCCTGAGTGACTACTGATGAAAAAAAAACAATAAAGATCTTCCCCCATCTCTTTTGGCTTCATACAAAACCGACCACTCTGATATTCAAGTAGATCTATTTTGTTCCTTACTATCCTTTTGCTCTTAATATAACTAGAAACTCTGAAGGGTTTCCTTCATGATGACTACCAAAGCAACCTCATGTCTTCTTTTAGCCTTGCTGTCTCTTGAGTTGCATTTTTTAATACTCAAGTTCCTCATTTACTCGTGTTGCCTATATCTACTATACACTTTCCTTCTGAACCAGATCCCCAGAATCCCTTGAAAGTCAAGGTACTTTATGCCTGCTAACCTTGCTTTTAATCCTGACAAAAACATACAAAGTCTACTTTCAAAATTTCACCTTTGAAGGTACTCCACTTTACCTCGCACATCCTTGCCCAAAAACAACTTATCCCAATCCACACATTCTAGATCCTTTCTCATTTCCTCAAAATTTATCTTTCTCCAAATTAGAATCTCAACCTGCAGCCAGACCTATCCTTCTCCATCATTAGCTTGAAACTAATGGCATTATGATCAAAATGTTCCCCTGCACATACTTCTGTCACCTGTCTCATTCCCAAAAAGGAGATCCACCATTGCATTCTCTCTATATATTGATTTAGAAAATTTTCCTGAACACATTTGATAAACTCCAAGCCATCCAGTCCTTTTACAGTATGGGACTCCCAGTCATGATGTAGAAAATTAAAATCACTTATCACAAGCTTATGTTTCCTGAATCTATCTGCTACCTTTCTACAGATTTGCTCCTCCAATTCTTATTTTAGTTTTTTTTTAATTTAAATTTTTTATTTTTCACACCATAAACCACATTGACCATGATACATACATTTTCCTTTTCAAATATATACAGTGTCATTTTCTCCCCCCCCCCATCCCACCCTCCCTACCTCCCCCCCCATCCATTTAAAGTGCAAAATCTAAGATACATTAAACCAGTCAAACAATGTTGTCATTCAATAAAAATAAACAAGAAATTCCACTGAGTCAGTTCTTTTCATTTCTTTCTCCTTTCGTTAATTTAGGTGATAAATGTCCCCGGTAGGTTTTCTCTATTGTGTTTCATGTATGGCTCCCATATTTGTTCAAGTATTTCAATATTATTTCTTAAACTATATGTTATTTTTTTTAATGGAATACATTTATTCATTTCTATATACCATTGTTGTATTTTCAAATTATCTTCCAATTTCCAGGTTGACATAATACATTTTTTTGCTATGGTTAGAGCTATCTTAACAAATCTTTTTTGTGCACCATCCAAATCAAGTCCAAATTCTTTGTTTTTTATGTTACTTAGGAGGAAGATCTCTGGGTTTTTTGGTATATTGTTTTCTGTAATTTTATTTAATATCTGGTTTAGATCTTCCCAAAATTTTTCTATTTTCTCACATGTCCAGATTGCATGAATTGTTGTTCCCATTTCTTGTTTACAATGAAAACATCTGTCAGATACTGTTGGGTCCCATTTATTTAACTTTTGAGGTGTAATGTATAGCCTGTGTATCCAGTTATATTGTACCATGCGTAACCTCGTATTTATTGTATTTCTCATCGTTCCAGAACATAATTTCTCCCATGTTTCCTTTTTTATCTTTATATTTAAATCTTGTTCCCATTTTAGTTTAGTTTTACCATTTGTTTCCTCATTCTCCTTTTCTTGCAGTTTAATATACATATTTGTTATAAATCTTCTGATTATCATTTTATCTGTAATCACATATTCAAAGTTACTTCCCTCTGGTAACCTCAGACTGCTTCCTAATTTGTCCTTCAAGTAGGATCTCAATTGGTAATATGCCAGCACTGTATCTTGAGTTATATTGTATTTATCTTTTATTTGTTCAAAGGATAATAATCTATTTCCTGAAAAACAATTTTCTATTCTTTTGATCCCTTTTTTCTCCCATTCTCTAAAGGAAAGGTTATCTATTGTAAAAGGGAGTAACTGATTTTGCGTCATTATTAGTTTTGGTAATTGGTAATTTGTTTTATTCCTTTCTACATGAATCTTCTTCCAAATATTGAGCAGATGATGTAATACTGGAGAACTCCTACGTTGTACCAATTTTTCATCCCATTTATATAATATGTGTTCAGGTATCTTTTCCCCTATTTTATCTAATTCTAATCTAGTCCAATCTGGCTTTTCCCTTGTTTAATAAAAATCTGATAGGTATCTTAATTGTGCGGCTCTATAATAATTTTTAAAGTTTGGCAGTTGTAAGCCTCCTTGTTTATACCATTCTGTTAATTTATCTAGTGCTATCCTCGGTTTCCCCCCTTTCCATAAAAATTTCCTTATTATTTTCTTTAACTCCTTGAAGAATTTCTCTGTCAAGTGTATTGGCAATGCCTGAAATAGGTATAATATCCTTGGGAAAATGTTCATTTTAATACAGTTTATCCTTCCTATTAGTATTAGTGGTAAATCTTTCCAATGCTCTAAATCGTCCTGTAATTTTTTCATTAGTGGATAATAATTGAGTTTATATAGATGGCCGAGATTTTTATTTATTTGTATACCTAGGTATCTTATTGCTTGCATTTGCCTTCTGAATGGTGATTCCTTCTTAAATTTTGAGAAATCCGCATTATTCATTGGCATTGCTTCACTTTTATTTACGTTAATCTTGTAACCCGACACTTCTCCATATTCCTTCAATTTCTTATATAATTCTTTTATTGATAGTTCTGGTTCTGTTAAGTATACTATAACATCATCCGTAAATAAACTGATTTTATATTCCTTGTCTTTTATTTTTATCCCTTTTATATTATTTTCTGTTCTTATCAATTCTGCTAGTGGTTCTATAGCTAACGCGAACAATAAGGGTGATAGTGGGCAACCCTGCCGTGTTGACCTGCTTAAGTTAAATTGCTTTGATATATATCCATTTACTGTCACTTTCACCAATGGCCCCTTATATAATGCTTTAATCCAATTAATATACTTCTCTGGTAAACTGAATTTTTGCAATACTTTAAATAAATAATTCCATTCTACTCTGTCAAATGCCTTCTCTGCGTCTAAAGCAACTGCTACTGTTGGCGCTTTACTCCCTTCTACTGCATGAATTAAGTTAATAAATTTACAAATATTGTCTGTTGTGCGTCTTTTTTTAATAAATCCAGTTTGGTCTAGATTTACCATTTTAGGTACATAATCTGCTAATCTGTTTGCTAATAGTTTAGCTATTATCTTATAATCTGTGTTAAGTAATGATATTGGTCTATATGACGCTGGTGCGAGTGGATCTTTCCCTTGCTTTGTTATTACTGTAATTATTGCTGTTTTACATGAATCTGGTAAGCTTTGTGTTTTGTCAATCTGGTTGATTACTTCTAGGAGGGGAGGAATTAATAAATCTTTAAATGTTTTATAGAATTCTATTGGGAATCCATCCTCTCCTGGTGTTTTATTATTTGGTAGTTGTTTTTATTATCTCTTGTATTTCTACTATTTCAGATGGTTCTGTTAATTTATTTTGTTCCTCTATTTGTAATTTTGGTAGTTCAATTTTAGTTAAAAATTCATCTATTTTGCCTTCTTTCCCTTCGTTTTCAGTTTGGTATAATTGTTCATAGAATTCTCTAAAGTTTTCATTGATCTCCGTTAGATTATATGTGATTTGTTTGTCTTTTTTCCTTGATGCCAATACCATTAGCTGCCATGCTAGAATTTTGTGCGTTTTTTCCCCTAGTTCATAATATTTATGTTTTGTCTTCATTATGTTCTTCTCCACCTTATATGTTTGTAGTGTTTCATATTTTATTTTTTTATCCGCCAATTCTCTTCTTTTAGTTGTATCTTCCTTCATTGCTAATTCTTTTTCTATATTTACTATTTCCCTTTCCAACTGCTCTGTTTCCTGATTATAGTCCTTCTTCATCTTGGTTACATAACTTATTATTTGTCCTCTAATGAACGCTTTCATTGCATCCCATAGTATAAACTTATCTTTCACTGATTCCGTATTTATTTTAAAGTACATTTTAATTTGTCTTTCAATGAATTCTCTAAATTCCTGCCTTTTAAGTAGCATGGAGTTTAATCTCCATCTATACATTCTTGGAGGGATGTCCTCTAACTCTATTGTCAATATCAAGGGTGAATGGTCCGATAATATTCTAGCTTTATATTCTGTTTTTCTTACTCTATCTTGCATACGAGCTGATAACAGAAATAGGTCTATTCTTGAGTATGTTTTATGTCTACCCGAATAATATGAATATTCCTTTTCCTTTGGGTGTTGTTTCATCCATATATCCAAAAGTTGCATTTCTTGCATTGATTTAATTATAAATTTGGTTACTTTGTTCTTTCTGTTAATTTTTTTCGCAGTTTTATCCATATTTGAATCCAAATTAAGGTTGAAATCCCCTCCTATATTAATATGTTCCCTTGCGTATCTGCTATCTTCAAAAAAATATCTTGTATAAACTTTTGATCTTCTTTGTTAGGTGAATATACATTGAATAGATTCCAAAACTCCGAATATATCTGACATTTTATCATTACATATCTCCCTGCTGGATCTATTATTTCCTCTTCTATTTTAATTGGTACATTTTTACTGATTAATATAGCTACTCCTCTTGCTTTTGAATTATACGATGCTGCTGTTACATGTCCTACCCAATCTCTCTTTAATTTCTTGTGCTCCATTTCAGTTAAATGTGTTTCTTGCACAAATGCTATATCAATTTTTTCTTTTTTCAGTAAATTTAACAGTTTCTTCCTTTTCATTTGGTTATGTATTCTGTTAATATTTAAAGTCATATAGTTCAATGTAGCCATTTCATACTTTGTTTATCTTCCCTTTCCGTTTCTCCATCATCACCTTTCCTTCTTATCCATTTCTGCTTTCTTGTTTTGAACACTTTATAAGACAACATTTCTAAAACATCAAACATTTTCCTTATTCTCCTATTTAAAACTTATTTAACCCCATTCTCCCCTCCCCCTCCTGAGTTGCCCTTTATCCCTTGTCGGGCAACCACATCTCCCCTCTCCATTTGGATTTGCGAATTCACTCGCAAACGTCAACTGATTTTGCAGTGACCGTAACTCCTTCCCACCCAGCCCCCCCCGGAAAAGATTTCAATTTTCATATGTAACAAAGGTCACTCTTTTAATTCCCTCTTTGTTCCCTCTATTCCCTTATTAATTCTTAACTATACTCTATATATTTTCCTCTAAATACGGATACATTCATGTATACACACATATACATACACATCTACATATATATATATATATATATATATACCCACATACACACAAACATATAGTTCGTGTTCATTTTTACTCTCATTATATGTCTTCATCTCTCTGCTTGTTTTGTAGTTGTTCTGCAAATTTTCGTGCTTCCTCTGGATCCGAGAATAGTCTGTTTTGTTGCCTTGGAATAACTATTTTAAGTACCGCTGGGTACTTTAACATAAATTTATATCCTTTTTTCCATAAGATCGTTTTTGCTGTATTGAACTCCTTCCTCTTCTTCAGGAGTTCAAAACTTATGTCTGGATAGAAAAAAAATTTTTGACCTTTGTATTCCAGTGGCTTTTTGTCTTCTCTTATTTTCTTCATTGCTTTCTCCAATATATTTTCTCTTGTTGTATATCTTAAAAATTTTACTAAAATGGATCTTGGTTTTTGCTGCGGTTGTGGTTTCGGTGCTAATGTTCTATGTGCCCTCTCTATTTCCATTTCTTCCTGTAATTCTGGTCTTCCTAGGACCCTGGGCATCCAATCTTTTATAAATTCTCTCATATTCTTGCCTTCTTCATCTTCCTTAAGGCCCACTTTCTTTATATTATTTCTTCTATTATCGTTTTCCATTATATCTATCTTCTGAGCTAACAGCTCATGTGCCTCTTTAACTTTTTTATTAGATTCTTCTAATTTCTCTTTTAAGTCCTCTACTTCCATTTCTACGATTATTTCTCGTTTTTCCAAATTATCCACTCTTTTTCCTATCTCTGATACGACCATTTCTATTTTATTCATTTTTTCTTCTGCATTCTTAATTCTTCTTTTTATCTCATTAAATTCTTGTAATTGCCATTCTTTCACTGATTCCATATATTCTTTAAAAAAAGATATATCCATTGTCTTGCCTTTCTCTTCTTCCATTTCTTTCTGTTCTTCTTCCTCTGGGTTGACCATCTGTTGTTTCCTTGTTTTCTTTTTGCCCTCTTCTTTCTTGTTGTCGTTATTTTCCATGTTCTGCACCTGCTGCTGTGTTGCAGGTGTCTCTCTCAGCTGTGGAGATCAACTCCCGTCAGTGTGTTTTTTTTCATGCGCGGTTGCGCACTTTTACTCGGCTCTGCGAGCCATTTTTGTAGTCCTGAGCCTGGGACTTCCACTGACCTGAGGGAGCGGGCTTCTCTCTCCGCGGCGGGCCTCCTCGGACAGGTAAGGCCTTCACCTTCTTCTTCCGACGTTCTTTCTTCTTCTCTTCTTCCCGTTGTTTTCGACTTTTCTCTCTTTGCTGCCATTTTCTTCTCATCTTTATTTTTGTTTTAAATTTTAATCTTGTACCTTTGTGTTTTGTGCGTTTTTTTTTAACTTTTCCGGAGAGGGCTGGAATTCCCTGACCGGCCACTACTCCATCACGTGACTCCTGCCAATTCTTGTTGACTTGTGGGCGGTCTAAAACACAATCCCATGAGTGTGATCTTACTTTTCCACCCATCCAGCCTCAGTAGATTTTAATAATTCCCTATCACATCCTTTAGAGGTCAGATTTTGAGATTCCTTGGAATCAAAATACAATAGGGCTTTCTTTCTTGCAATTTGCTTTTTTTGCTCATCCAACTAATATCATAAATGCATTAAAGCTGTTGAAAATGAATGTGAAGTTGAGTACACAACTAGCCGATTTCAAATAGAAACTTGGATTGGATTGCAGCTGTCCCTACGGATTTCGTGTGCTAAGATTTATTCCATGTTTCATTTTGAATAGAAACCAAATTGAATTATTTTTATAATTGAATGTAAAAGTTGTATGCTGTTTTAAATATTGTTGAGTCAAGTGGCCACTTTTCATCTGATTGTCTCTGAATGCTGCTCAGAGGATTGGCCCTTGAATCTACTGAGTTTTCATGGCTTGACCTGCCAAGTTGCAGCCAAGCCACACTTCAAGCTTCTCTACAAAATGGGCCATTTATTTTCATAACTTCATCTTTGCTTCTAACAGCTTCAATGCATTGAATGATCATCGTTGGAAGTGACGAGCCAAAGAAAGTTCCAATCAATATGAGGAAAATTGAAGTCCCAATGATTACAACTCTGTTATCTTTCCACAAGGTGGATTTTTGGGGGATTTGAGGTAGTAGCACTACACAATATTCCCAGTGGATTGCTTCCTTCCTGTTCCTGACTTTCACCCACAGTGGCTCAGTTGATGATCTAGTGGTTTGTGAAATCAAAATGATAAGGGAATGTTGCTCGGATTGTTTTATGACGTCAGTTTTTTGGAGGACAAATGAAGACTATTTAATCTAATCAGTGGTCTTCCATGATTATACTCTTGAGATTCCACCAATTTTTCCTTCAAATCTCCAACATCTCTCTGTTTCCTTTTCCCTTGCACTTGTTTTTCCTACCATTGCTTTGCTACAATGCTTCAATTTCATGCTGTGATATCCAGCAGTCTGTGTGATGTCAAAAAAATTCAACAAGACTCTCTGTATTTTGATTATTTTGACTACAGTTCATGTAATGTTCTGAAATGCTATTAAATAATAACAGTAAAAACTGAAATTGGAGGAACCTTGTGAAGGAGCTGCACATAATGCGGGATTACATAGTCTAGGCGATGAATCAAAAAGCACAATGGTGGTATTGTTGAGTGACAGTTGTAACTTTGACACATTTTAATTTTGGGGAAAATGTTTCTTGATTTTTGCAAGTATGAGCAATTTGCTGTAAATATAGAATCTGGCTCTGGCAGTTTTGTGATGGTGTCCAAATCAAGTATTGTGTATTGTTGACAAAATATGACATTCTTCTTGAGGACCTGTGATCTGGCCCAGTACATCAGAATGCAAATTGAGTACATGCAAATCAGTGCAGTATTTTTGTTGGATTAGCATTTACTTGCGGCTTATGGGTTATTGTGATTCACTAAAATTGTAATGTGAGTAAGAAATTTTGGATTGAATTCTAGGTTTGGTCTTTTCTCACTTCATGATGATACAAAAGTGATTATAGCTCTGGACTTTACCAAAACCAAACAAAGCAGTGCAGAGAAAATGCAGCATGGTTTAAATGAACAAATCACTTTGTAAATACTTTGCCTGATGTGGATTGCATGCAGATGAGATCAGCACTATTGATAAAC
Source organism: Narcine bancroftii (assembly GCF_036971445.1). NCBI lineage: Eukaryota > Metazoa > Chordata > Chondrichthyes > Torpediniformes > Narcinidae > Narcine > Narcine bancroftii. Next base: position 45,043,562 of record NC_091482.1, read on the forward strand.
ACCTAATAGCAATTTCCTGCTTTAAAGGCAATAAATTTAGCATTCTCCTGGTGTAAAGCTATGATGTGAGTTAACTCGCTTAACTCAAACTGCCAATTATAAAAACAAAATGGTTCATTTAAGCATAGGAGTGTTTTAGGACTATGATTTGTGTTGCCAGTACAGAATTTTGTTTTAAATCTATTCATAGGAATTGCCAAGACCAGAATTTATCGTGCATTTGTATTTAAATATGGTACTGATGAACATTCTTATTGAATTGTTGCAGTCTGTTGTAAAAATGTTCTTGCAGTCCTTTGGGGTAAGGAGGTTGAGCAATTAATAATTATGAAACTTTAATAGACAAATTAGTACATTGCAGTTTTCTTTTTGTACTTCATCTCCTTTCTTAAAAGTGATCACAATTGTGGCATCTTTGAGGTCCCCATTCTTACCAGGCAGTCACGGTAAGTTTCTGGATTCATAAATGAAGCTCTTGCCGAGTTTTGGTGTTTCATTGGGAATACTGTGAGTTCTCAAAGCCAATTACTTTTAGTTGGTTATGGAAGTTTTGATTTATTGCTTATGGCAATAGGCATGAACTGAATGGGTTGCTGTGGAAATGGAGTTGTGTTCATGCTAAGGATGGTCATGGCTGAGGCCTTGAGTTTCCCTGTCTTTTGCCATTGTCCTTAACTCTGAGGATTGAGGCCTTGAATGTTTGGACAGTTGATGGCTTTTTACAGTGCTAAATGTCCTTGCATGCCAAAACTGTCAGTGAGTTGCTCTTGTAATGTATAAATTTTGGGAGAAATTTGGTAAAATTAGAGTAGGTTACATACATACATTTTAAAATGCATCTTATTTGAAATTCTGAAGAATTCATATTCAGTAACATTGCAGGATCTATGGAGACTTTTATGCACACTTCACAAGTAGGTGCTAATTGAAAGGATGTCATGAAATGAATGGACCATTGTCTTGGAGGAGACAAACTGGCTGCAAGTACCTACAGTGTGTTCACAGAAAGGTCACGCCTGGGTTTTGTTTTTTTAAGACAATAGCTTGACCAGGAGAGGAGAACTCCTGTGGTTTGCAGAAGAAGGTGGGGTTTTTTTGCAAGCGAGAGAGTCACATGGGCTTCCTGGCAGTTGAAGAGAAAGATAGAGAGAGGTGAGACCAAGCTCTCAGCCAGTGTGTGTGAGAGACACTGAAAGAGACTGAACAGTCACAGCTGAAACAAGCCAGGACGCTTGTTGAAACAGAAAGTTCCAGAGCAGTGGATGGCTGGAAGTGCTATCTGTCTGATCTTTCTTTTGGAATAAGAGGAACAGAAAGGTACTCTGTGATGGCCTGAAAGAAAGAGGTTACCATTTGGAGAACCCTGATGGGACAAGTTTAATCAGCTAGACATTGAGGTGAATAATGGTGGTACCTCAGTTATGGAAATCCTGGAAATACAAATCTCTCTCTCTCTGCAAACCCCTCAATTACCTTCCTGAGCGGTAAACATTTACCTTTCGAGCACCAAAGCCTGGTGAACTTTTTTATTCATGTTAAATGTGCACAGTATAAGAATTGCCTGTATCCAGAGAACTTGGAAGAAGGAGAAGTGAGATTGATCTGTGAACCAAAGAACTTTTCTTAAATTTACACACACATTATACATGTGCGCTTAGAATTAGAAGGGGGTTAATTTGGGTTAGTGAAGTATAGAGATAAGTTAAAGTTTGATTCTGTTTTCATGTTTCAAGATGATTAATAACTACTTAGTAGTTAATTAGTAACTACTTGTCTTGGTGAATGTCTATTGCTGCTGGGTTTTGGGGTCCTTTGGGCTCGTAACACTCTAAAAGTAAAAAGATAAAGCTGGAGTAACTTAGCAGGTAAACACTGTATATAGCAAAGATGAAGATACATAACCAATGTTTCAGGCTTGGGTCCTTCATCAAGACATGAGCAAAATGTAGGCAGGTGCCCAGATCCCCACCATTTTCTTCAGGTGCCTACTGACATTTTTCCATACCTTGATGAAGGGCTCAGGCCTGAAACGTTGGTTATGTATCTATCTTTGCTATGTACACTGTTTGACCTGCTGAGTTTCTCGAGCATTGTGTTTTTACTTCAACCATGGTGTCTGCAGATTTTTGTGTTTTACTAGTGCTCTCTATCCCCTATCTGTCTTTTATGGATTTATATGTTTGGCATATGTCTTCAATTGGACAGGCTGGAGGAACTCTGCAGATTACACGGCCTCCAGAGGAGGCAAAGATATATAATCAATGTTTTGGGCCTGAACCTTCTTCCTTGAAACTACTTCTGGAGCTGTGCATTTCTTTGAATGGTGGAACTTTCAATCCAGGAACAGTTTGTAGCTAATTAGCTGCTCAATTTCCAGGTCATTCTCATCAAACAAGAGAACTTTGGTAGAGAAACAGTTACTTTTCTATTTGAAAATGTTGCATTAGACTTTCAGCATCTGCAGTTCTTTTGATTGTAATTTCTGAGGAAAAAGTGAGCATTTTCTGTATTTGGCGAGCTACCTTAATTGTAGATATTGAAAATACAGTATACTAGGTGATTGAGCTAAAGAATATTTGAAGTTTAAACTCTGGCACAAAACTTGTGGTGCACTGCGCAGCAGCATTCACCCCTTGTTCTTATGACAATTGGGCAACTTGCAGGAGTTATTCCCGGACAGATACCACCAACATTATTACTTCAAAATTCGGTTGGAGGAGACAGCTGAGGGACTGCGGTTGGGGGAGACAGCAGGGCGGCCGAGGGACCATGGTTAGGGGAGATGGCCTGGCAACTGGGAGGGGGTGGGGGTGGATATGGCAGCACAATTTGGGTGGGCTTTCCGAAATCCAGAAAAATCCAAAATTCAGAACACACTGTCCCCCAAGGGTTCCAGATAAATTATCGTGTACCTGTACTAGTGCATTTTGTACCCTCAAAGTAAACTATCTATAATGCATTCTGTTGAGACTTTTCTTTTTTTTATATTATGAGCTCCCGTTTTAATAAAATAGGATTATCACTGTAAGGAATAGTATAAGCCACTTTCAGGTGGCCACAATACCTGATTGTAAAGCCGCCTATTGTACTCCATTGCAGCTGTCAGGTGGCCACCTGAAAGTGGAGAACCCGGCCAGGAGGAGCACCTACCTAACCCTCCACCTGTAGGTATAATCTCTGGCTCCGAGAATCCCCCGTGGCACCTGAAAGCAGCAGTGGCTGTCAGAGGGCGGGCTGATGACATCACCGTGACGTCATCAGCTATTGACTCGGGCCTGTATTAACGATATCAGTGGAACTGCTAAAAGATCAAGGTTTCTGTGAGTTTTTATATATGCACAGCACACCTATAAGTTGTAAGTTAAACACGAAATCTGCAGACGCAATATTACTTTAAAGCTTTAATTTTAACGCATTAATATTTAATGGAGGTGCTTAATGGAAGTGCGGCCGTGTAGTTGAAACAAAAAACCTGGCCACAATAATATGTTCTGCGCCCAAAGGGAGCCAGGTGCTTCTCGATCACTTGTTAGAATTAAATTTGTAATTTTTCACAAGACTCAACCTTTCGCTTTCCTTGCCTTTGGGGGGCAAGTTTGAAATATTGGGGGTGGGGGGGGAAGACAAGTGGGTTGCTGCTCCCCACGGAACACCTGGACACAAGATTGGAACAGCCACAGCTTTCCTGCAGAGGTTAAAACACATGCACACGGGAAATACGATCATATTAAATACTCAATTTCACCCACTTTTTCTGGTATATGGTAAGTAAGCGGCGTGTACTGGGGGTGAGAGGAAAGGTCTCCTCGTCGGACGAGTATGGTTCATCTCAAACTTCCCCTCGGGCCTGGGCTGCTGCTCCAGGCTGGAGTAGGCGGGCCGACAGCCCAGGCTGCGCCCAATTGGAGCTAGACTCACTTTGATGTTCAAGGGCAAAAAAACACGTGATACTTCCTCTAGGTGAAGGGTGGGTGGAGAGTAGGGCTCTTATTTTTATTTCTCAATGAACTCGTCCAAATCTGACCTGCCTGTTTTCCTATCTAGTCGTTCTCAGCTTTCCTTCGTGGGCTTAAGAATGGCTACGATTTTCTTTCCAGCCTCTCACCCATCCCTTTTGGGAGATGGTTTCAGGAGGCTTCTCAGCTTAACGTGCTGCAAATGAAGTAAAGGCAGCGTGGGCGGGACTAGGCCACAGACCTGCGTTTGCTCAGACGCAGCTCTCCATCAGCTGCACGTTCAGGTGACAGAAAGGTGTCTTCCCCGCGGCCACCTAAACGTCCCAGATGCACTTCCCCAGCCGCATCTGCCGTCGCATTATCTGTGTCTGTGCACCTTAAAGCGGCTATAGACAGGAGGAACTGAATGATCAGTTTGTGGTGGCTCACCACAAGGCAGGCGAACCGGCCCCACTTGTAAGCCACGCGGCGGGGCAGTCGGCCAAAATGACGCCATCGGGGTTTTCCCTTCCTTCCAGCACGGGACTCAGAAACCAACACTGGGGGACCACGTGATGCCCGGGTGACGTCAGTGCCCTGCTGCACAGTTCTCAGCCAGGTCTGGGCTGGGAGTATAAGTACAGCCCAGCACCCTGCAATGAACCAGTCTGCTCACTGAGCTCAACCCGTCTGGTTGTGTGTGCGTTATTGCAGGAGCAGTGTAGCTGCCGTTACAAGTTAACATTTAATATTTCACACAAGCACAAGTCACAGCCCAGTTATAATTCGATACATTGGAAGAATTGAGGGAAGGTTTGTTGCAGTTTGTTCCAGAATTTGATACATTTGCAAAGACACTGATTTTGTAAGGAGAGAACCATTCTGGCTGCTAAAGAAAAGTAGCTTTTTGAAGCAGCTCTGGTGGCCAGTCATTTTTGTGGAATTCAGAGCAAAGCATGATCTGTGAATGACTGGGCCTTTTCAGTGGATTGGCCTGTGCCAGGAGGGTCTTTTGGGAAGCAAAGTGTTTCATTTTAATTGTGACTAGCAGTAAAGGTTACTTGGAGAAACCGCTTCATTTTGAATGTGTTACGAACTGCGTGTAACGAGCAGCAATAGGCAATGAATCAGACAGTGCTTAATTTAAAAAAAACTAATTTTATTTTAAAGTATCTTAACACTAAATCTATTCCCAGTTATGCTCAATTGTCTAGTTTGTGTGTGTGTGTGTGTGTGTGTGTAAGAGAGAGAAGCCCTTTCACACTTGCATCCTACTAAATTGGCCATTCGGTATCCTGGGATAGAAATGGGGGTTTAGATTTTCACATTTGACCACTCCTAACTGGGACCCCGAACGCTTCACACTTGCAAGGAGCCACCTTCGGGATTAGGACTGTTCTACCTTCTACCAGTGATGTCATGACGCATTGAGTGATGATGGACCTGCCCTAAATCCTGATCAATGTATTATGATCTTATATTTGAAAAAAATAATCATGATTAAGCTTTATGTACAGCACAGAATGAGCCATTCAGCCCATGTTGTTGTCTTGACCTATTTAAACTTTTATAAGGGACCATGGGAAAGTGCTAGCAATAAATAGCAATAGTGGACAATTTTTAAACAACGTTGGTAAGTTGATAGTGCCATAGTGCACAATTTATATAGCGTGGGAAAGTTGGTAGCACTGTTGTGTACAATTTATAAATACTGTGGGCAAAATGATGGTGGACCACCCCTTCCAGAATTTTGTGCGGCAGAAAGGGCTGTATGCATGGCTGCATGCACGGAGCATCATAGAGGTGTTTCTCTGCGGCACGGCCTTCTGGGAAGTCAGGTCTGCCATTGCTTTTTCCCAAGGTCTTCATAAATTCTGCGCTATAGCGTTACCAATTTTTCCATGCTGTTTAAAAATTATCTGCTATTGCAATTTATTTCCTCCCCCCCCCCTCACTGCGACTTTCCTGCGGCAAAATTTATACCTTCATTTTAATCTTTTCTTCCTTCACGTTCCTGCGCTCACATTAAAAACTTGGGTAATATCAAACCCACAATGCAATTGTCCATTTCACACTTGATTGATTGCAACGCCAACGTCTACAGATGCCAAGGATTGTATTAAGGATTGAGGCCGTCAATCAACGGTGTGGGATGACGTCATCTGATTCTGGCATTTAGCTGATTTTGCTTTCACACTAGACACTTTAAAGGCCGATTGGTGCTTAATTCCTGGGATCACTTGCAGGTGTGAAAGGGGCTAGTTATACCCAAACCATGACAGCCCAGGCCGAAATCTCGAAAGTTGCTTCAAAGTTCAGTCTTTTAAGTTCAGTGTTGAAGCGTAGGCCTTTGAAATTTGATGCCCACTATTAAACTGCTAGGAAGACTGGAGTTGTGGCAGCTACAGACCCACAAATTTTTTTTGCATTGCCTTTGAAGAAATGTCCATCCACACGAGCTATGGTCATAACTCTCCTGGTCCTTTTGTAAGCAAGACTCGAACTAGGCGACCTCCACGAACCTTCCAAGACCCTAGCACCAGTCTCTCCAAATAACTTCACTGCTTGTCACACTTAAAATGAAGCACTTTGCTTCCCAAAAGATGCTCCTGGCACAGGTCAATCCACCAAAAAGGCCCAGTCATTCACAGAGCATGCTTTGCTCTAAATTCCACAGAAATGGCTGGCCACAAGAGATGCTTCAAGGAGCTGTTTCCCTTCCAGTAGTTAGCATTGTTCTCCCTTGCAAAAAATAGTAATAAATAGCATTAAATAGTAATTTTAAACAGTGTGGGAAAATTGGTGGTGCTATAGCACACAATTTATAAAGACAATGGGAAAAAGCAATGGCGGACCTGACTTCCCAGAATGCCTTGCAGCAGAGAAACCCCTCCATAAATGCACCATGCCCTTTCTCTTCTGCATGGAATTCTGGGGGGGTGGGGGGGGGGAAGTCTGCCATTGCTTTTTATAAATTGTACGCGATAGTACTACCAACTTTCCCACACTGTTTAAATTGTACTCAATAGTACAGTCAACTTTCCCACACTATATAAATTGAGTGCTATATTACCACAACTTTTCCACCCTGTAAAAATTGTCTGCTATTGCTATTTATTCCCATGTCCCGAATAAAGGCTTATATAGGTTGGCACAACAACAACAACAGGGACTGAAGGGCTTATACTGTGCTGTACATAAAGCAAAGTTATGTTATAATTAGCCATGATTAATTTTTTTCAAATATAAGACATGATACATTGATCAGGATTTAGGAAGGTCCACCAGCACTCCAATCATCATGGTGAAACAGTCCTAATCCTGGGGATGGCTCCTTGCAAGTGTGAAAGCATTCAGGGTCCCAGTTAAGAGTAGTCAAGTGTGAAAAGCTAAATCCCCATTCCTAACCCAGGACACTGAATGGCCAATTTAGTGGATGCAAATGTGAAAGGGGCTAGACTGTGACAAACCTTCCCTCAGTTCTTCCAATATATTGAATCATCATTTGGGCTGTGACTTGCGTATTGTAAGTTGCTGATGTGAAATGTTAAATGTTAACTGCAACCATTCGGACTTTCCTGTCTATATATTCCTTATAGTGATAACCTCATTTTACTAAAACGGGAGTTCGTAATACCTCCCCCCCCCCCCCCCCCCACCCTCCAACAAAGAATATCTGGAGCTATAAGAGCAAAATTTTTAATGACAATCTACAACATTAAATAATACCTTCATTATTGCTACATAATACAATACATTCTTCAAGAAGCATATACAACTAATAAGTTTTGTTTTGGTGCGAAACAGTGCAAACTTAACATCTGGAAAGGCAATCAGCAATTATGTTATCTTTGTGTTTAATGTAAGTTATCATTAAATTGTATTCTTGCAGATTTGAACTCCAGTTTAATAATCTTCAAATTTTGTTTTTCACTATACTTAAGAACACCAGTATATACAATAATTGGTCCCTGAGCTGTGCAGATATCAACATCAAAGAGCTGCAAAGCCAGTACAAGAGACAATAGTTCTTTCTCTATGGTAGAATAAAATTTTTGATGTTCATTGAATTTCTTGGAAAAGTAAGCCACTGGATGATCAATACCATCACAGTCATTGTGGAATAGCGCTGCTCCCGCAGCCTCTTGACTTGAATCCACTGCTGAAGAAAATGGTTTGTCCAAATCGGGACATTTTAAAACAGGATTATGGCACAATATCTCCTTTAAATTTTCTAAAGCTCTCTGACAAGATTTTGTCCACACAAATTTCTCCCCTTTCTTCAGAAGATTGGTTAAAGGAAGAGCAATTTCTGCAAAATTCTTGTAAAACTTCCAATAATATCCTGTCATTTCTAAAAACTTTCTCACTGCTGTCTTGCTATTGGGAATATGGAATTCAGAAATCGCCTGCTCTTTCATTTGAATAGGTGCAACTTTGCCCTGACCAATTACATGTCTTAAGTATGTCACAGTAGCCTGTCCAAATTCACTTTTAGCTAAATTGACAGTTAAGTTTGCTTTGGATAATCTTGCAAACATTTTCTCCAATTCCATCACATTTCATCCCATGTGTCACTTTTTGTGACCAAGTAATCAATATAAGCATCTGTCTGTTTTAAACCTTGGATTACCGAATTTATCATCCTTTGGGACGTTGCTAGGGCATTTTTCATGCCACAAGGTAGCACTTTATATTCATACAAGCCTGATGGTGTTACAACGCAGAAATATCCCTTCCTCTTTCGGTTACTAGCATGCACCAGTAACCCTTTAGCAGATCCACCTTGGTAAGAAATTTAGCTTTCCCAATTTTATCAAATCAGTGATCAATTCTAGGAATGGGATAAGCATCTGTTTTTTTTACTGCATTAACCTTTCTGTAATTTGTACAGAATCTAACAGTTCTTTTTTAAGTACCAGAACACTAGGAGAACTCCAATTTGAGTATTCCACCTTCTGATCCATTATTTTACTCTTTTCAATGTTTATTTGTTAGGGGTATTGTTTTATGTGACTTGGTTCTACGTCCACATCATGACAAATCACCGACATTCTTTGAGGCACATCTGGAAACAAATTTTTAAATTTTAAAAATAGCTGTTTCAATTGCTCCTTTTCCTAGAGCTAGAGATGATATAACTTATCATCCAGATTCTGCAAAATGGTTGAATTAGACAGGTGAACTAGAACAATGTTTTGTTTAAAGTGACCCTCGTACTGTCTCATGATCCATAGATTCCTTAATCTTGTCAACAACCAAAACCTCTGGGGAAGGTTGTTCCTTACTAACACCTGAATTCTCAAAATATGGCTTCAACATATTTATGTGACGATTTTGTGTTTTGCATCGATCAGGTGTTTTAACCACATAATCAACTTCATTAATCTTTGAATCTATTTCATACGGTCCTGAAAATCTAGACCTTAGTGGATTAGAATTTGTTTGGAAAAGAATTAACACTTTATCATCCTTCTTAAAATTCTTCACTCTAGCTTTCCTATCATACCAGGTTTTCATCTTTCCTTGAGCCAACTTCAATTTCCCAGACTTTCTACAACCGGTCTTTGAACTTACAAACATAATCCAATAAATGTAACTGCACATCCTCATTCACCCATTGTTCTTTCAACAACATTAAAGGTCCTCTAACTCGATGTTCAAACTCCAGCTCAAAAGGACTGAAGCCTAATGATTCCTGTACAGACTCTTTTACTGCAAACAGAAGCAAATGGACACCCTTATCCCGATCCTTCTTATTATCACAACAATTGGTTCTTATCAAGCTCTTGAGTGCCAAATGAAATCTCCCAAGGTTCTTCGAGTTTCAGGATGATATGCAGATAAATAATTTGTTGAAAAAGTCTGAACATAAAAGTACTTCCTTGATCCGATTGAATTTCCTTAGGCAATCCCACTAATGTAAAGAATTTAACCAGAGCTTTGGTTATGGATTTATCTTTTAATGTTCCTAAGTGGAATAACTTTTGGAAACCTGTAAGCTGTAACAGTTAACAAGTACTGATTTCCAGCTTTTGTTTCAGGCAACGGATCAATACAATCCACAATAACTTTAGAAAATGGTTTTCCACAAACAGGTATAGGTTGCAATGGTGCCTTTGGCGGCCCCTGATTAGATTTACCTACAACCTGATAAATGTGACACATCTTGCAAAAAGTCACAACATCCCTCCTTAAACAAGGCCAATAAAAGTGTTCTGTTATTTTATCTACAGTCTTCTTTACTCCAAAATGACTACTTAAGGGTGTGCTATAGGCCAAGTTTAAAATTTAATTCCTATATGCTTTAGGAACTACAACCTGATGAATATCTGCCCATTCTTCATTAGCAGGTATATCTCTTGGTCTCCACTTTCTCATAAGCACACCATCTTTAAGATAATATCTAACTAGCACTTTCTCAATTTCCTCTTCAGATAAAACCTTATTTCTTACCTCAGGAAGATCTATATCTATTTTCTATTTTCCTATCAATTCCTTTCATGATAAATAAAAATCCTTACTTTCAGGTTCAACATCAATATCCCAGTCTACAAGAAAAATTTCTGACAAATCCACACAATCTAAAAACTGTTCTGCATTATCAATAATTTTATCTTCCTCATCAAGTTTCTTTGCCATTGCCCGAGTCACTGCACAGGCTGGATAGATTTCAAAATCTGTCTTTACCTCATTGATAACTGGCTTCTCTGTCAATTTCACCTCAGGACCTACTTGACCTTCTGCCAAACCATTCTCCAAAATCAATGAAACTCCATCTTGAATCCAGTATTAACAATCCCATTAATTATTTCTGATTTCAACAATATTCTATGCAAATATACCGGCTCCGTTTCACCTCCCAAACCTCGGATTAAATTTATTTCACCCGTCGCAGAAGTGACTGGGCTGCCCTAGTATCTCGAAGTACGTTCAGTAGCACTTGTGCCCCTTCTTTTACCAAAACCAAACCGAATGACACAAAATATTGTTGTCAGCAGATCTGAAACTTTGTTTCTAGGTCTCTCATCTTTTTGAATACAGGGATCTGGTGCTGCTTCTTTCTTTTTCTTCAGCTTATAACAATTTGTCATCACATGACCAGGTTTTCTACAATAATCACAAAGGGAACCTGAAGGTTTTTACCTTTCCTATTTCCTTTCATCTTTAATTCTCACATTATTTCCTGATTTATTTTCAGATTTACTGAGATGATCCACAATAACCTTTTGAAAGGTTTTATTGGGTATAAACTTAACCTTGTGGGTCAGAACATATTCATCGACTAACTTAGCAGATTCTTGTTCAGTCCCTAATTCTCTTTCATCTAAGTATAATTTTATATCATTAGGAACACATCTTTTGATTTATTCAACTAACACCAGTTCTCTTAATTTGTTGTAATCATTTTTTTTAATGCGCACCATCGGTCAAAGCACCCAGCTTTTTCATGGGTAAAATTAATGTAAGATTGATTCAATGATCACCTCAAAGTCTTGAATTTTTGTCTGTAAGCTTCAGGAACCAATTCGTAAGTGTTAAGCTCGGCTTTCTTTACTTTCATAAAATGGAAGAACTAACCTCATCTCTCTACTGGCTATAAACTTCTCAATTGGACTAGAAGATAGAACTCTGCTTTGTCTCTGCTCTTTTATTTCCTCTGCCTTATACAACCTTTGCCTTTCTTTTTCCTCTCCCTTAATTTTTTTAACAATCTTTTCCAATACCAGCTGCTGGTTGATGGATTTACTCTTAAGAAATTTCTCTTAACTCTGCCTCTTCAAACTTCCCCTCTTCTACATATTTTCTTATTATAATTTCCTTTATCTCCTCCTTTCCCAGGGATAATTTTCCTTCAGCAAGTCCCAACCATGAGCAATATTCACCAAATCATCCTACTTTGCCTTCTTCAACTCTGCAGCAGTTGATGAGTCCAAAAGTCATTCAATATCCATCCCTGCTTTTACACACACCTAAGCCTCTGAATTAGGTTGCAAAAAGGAATTTAACCACCCAATCAAAATTTTATCAATTACAAATCTCCAAATTCTGTGCTGCTTTCTGTAGCACATACAATTTGGTTAAGCTTCAATTAGCTCCAAATGTGGTAAATTTTAAAACACTAATTTTATTTCTAACTCTTAAACTATAGTTTTAACTTTTAAACTATCCTCGACACTAAATCTATCCCCAACTATGTACGTGTGTGTGTGTGTGTGTGTGTGTGTGTGAGAGAGAGAGACATTGTAGTTCAGGCTGAAATACAGAAAGTTACTTCAAAGCTCTTGTGGCCAACCATTTCTGTGGAATTCAGAGCAAACCATGTTTTGCGAATGACTGGGCTTTTTCGGTGGAGTGACCTGCGCCAGGAGGGTCTTTTAGGGAAGCAAAGTGCTTCGTTTTAAGTGTAACTAGCAGTGAAGTTACTTGGAGAGACTGGTGCCAGGGTCTTGGAAGCTCCGTGGAGGCCACCCAATTCGAGTCTTGCTTACAAAAGGACCAGGAGAGTTATTACCATAGCTCGTGTGGATGGACATTTCTTCAAAAGCAACACAAGAAGAATTTCTGAGTCTGTAGAAGCCACAACTCTAGTCTTCCTATCAGTTTAATAGTGGGCATCAAATTTCAAAGGCCTCCGCTTCAACACTGAATTTGAAAGACTGAACTTTTGGCCTGGACTGTAACGGTGGTCTGTGTAAAGCACTTGCGCGCACACATATTTACACACACACACACACACACACACACACACACACACACACACACACACACACACACACACACGTACATAGTTGGCGATGGATTTAGTGTCAAGGATAGTTTAAAAGTTAAGACTATAGTTTAAGAGTTAGAAATAAAATTAGTGTTTTAAAATTAAACACTCTGGTTCATTGTTTATTGCTGCTCAATTTAAACAAACTTTTTTCACGGTGTGCATTTGTAAATTTGGGAATTGCCAAGCTAATGTGATAATTGAATAGAAATTACATTTGACTCCTCTACTTTTTGAGAGTATATCTTGTAAGTAGATGAGAGCAAACTACTGTGTGATATACTTTTGTTTTTTAACATATTTTTGATCCAATTACATATCAGGTTTTTAAAGGTTGAAGCACATAACATTGGGGATCACCTCATGGTGTGTATTGAGAGTTGGCTACCAGTTGGGGAAAAAAATTGTTTTTTTCATTGGCTGCAGGTATTGGTGGTTGAGCCCTTACAAGTTACGTTCTATCAATGATTTATCTGAAGAGGGGTAAACAGCATAATGTGGGGATATGTGTTGTGAGTAAGGATTTAAATAGGCTACAAGTGTTACAGATCAGTGAATTGATATCAACATGGCATGTGATGTACAATTTGGAAAAATAAAGTTTTGGTAGAAAGAAACTTTGGGGTAAAAATGAACAGATGAGGAAGTTGCAATCAAAGGGACCTAGATGTCCTTACAGATTGGTCATGGATGCAGTTGCCCAATTTTCAGGCAACAAAGATTAGAATTAATATGTTGCAAGGATTTAAATAGAAGAATCATTATCTTGGTATATTATTACAGAGTATTGGTGAGAACACTCCTGATTATTGTGCACAGTTTTGGTTTCCTGACCTAAAAAATGAATGTACTCGTGGAGGAAATTGAGGGAAGATTTGGCAGACTGATTTCTGAAATGGAATGTTGGTTATAATAGGGAGAATGGATACATTAAACCTTCTCCTCTCAGCAGTTTAAAAAGAGCAAGGTTACCTCATTTGAAATGTACATAATTATTACAGGGCTTGATATAGTGGAGGCAGGGAGAATGTTACCCCTTAATAGAAGGCAAAGAAACCCAAATGATCTTCACTGAAGGGGTTGAAACTTTGAATTTCTCTATATTGGAGGACTGAAAACTGTTATTGGTTATCTTTGAAATGTTTCTTCTTGTTAAAAGAATTGAGGAGTATTGGGATAGATTAGGAAAATGGGGGAGATCAGATACAACCTTGTTGAATGGGAAACTGAATGTCCTGCTGTCTGCTCTGGTGCCTGTTGCTTTTTCTGAGGGGGGCTGACAGGATAGATTCCACAAGGATCTTTTTCCTGATGGAGGTATGAAACGAGGGGACAGACTTGATAAAGGTGTGCAGTCAACTGATAGGAGACTTTTTACCTCTGCAAATCTTTTTGAAATGCTGTATTTTAGAGAGTTCTGGATTTCATGATATTTGATAGATTCAAGTTTGAGGGAGATGTGCATCTTTCCAGGTTTCCAGGGCCTTTTAGAAAATTGAAGTATCATAATCTCGTATCATTCTTATTTGACAAGACATCAGCTGTTTCTGCACTGAATTGAAAGCACCCTATTTGTGTCTGGTGTCATTGTTAGATGAAATGGGGAGATTGTAGGACTGTCTTGTTGCATCCACGTTTCTCTATGTTGGAGACGGGATCAAAATTTGAGCAGCTGAAATTGTTTGGAAAGTTTTGTTTTGTTTTGGTGTTTTGGTTAAAGAGTTGCAGAGTCAGGCAGTATGGATACAGGCCCTTCGTCCCAACTTGCATATGCTGACCAAAATGTCCTACCTTGTTCACCAGTTGTGTTGTGCTGCCGCTGATCCTTATCCTTGTAAAGAAAAAGGAGACTTCTTTTAATTCCATTACCAGCTAATGGTGTTTGTGTTTGCGTGAAACAATTCTATAACGAGATCCTTAAATTCCACTTCCATGGTAACTAACCCTTGCTTTCCTGTTGTGAATATGTTGAGAAAACAATAACTGCAAAAGATAGGCTATTGTTTAAAGCATTTGATACCCAATTTACTGAGAGCTGTTGCACCGGATGGCCAAAACATTAGTTAATGTGTCTTTACCTTTGCTGTACTGACAAAAGGCAAAGGAGGAAAAACCCAACACCCAACCCCAACCCACCAATTTTCCCCTGCAGCCGCTGCAACCGTGTCTGCCTGTCCCGCATCGGACTTGTCAGCCACAAACGAGCCTGCAGCTGACGTGGACTTTTTACCCCCTCCATAAATCTTCGTCCGCGAAGCCAAGCCAAAGAAGATAAAGTGCACTGCTTGACCTGCAGATTTTCTCCAGCATTGCATTTTTACTTTATTATCCAACTTTTAATTCATCACTGCAAAAGAAAATGAACATGCATTTGCATGTACAATTACTTTGTTAGTTCATTCAAGCAGGCTGAGCCTGGATATCTGCCCAGGACAAACAAGCCTAATTTTTGACAGAAACTTTGTGTGTTTATATTACTGTTGGATATTTCTGGATGGTTGTGAATTTTGAATTTCCCAGAGGCAGTAAAACTAACATGTTGTAAAGCAGTTCACTGATCCTGATGTGTGAGAACTCCGATATTGGTGCTATTCCTTTCATTTTGATGCTGTCACATGGTTGGTTGGATCCGAGAAACATTTAATGTTTTAGGTTGCAATCCTCTTTAGACCTGGAAAATTGTGTGTATGTGTTCGTGTGTGTACATGAAAACACAGGAGAAAGGTCTGGACATTGGTTCAACAGTTAACTGCAAAATTGAAGGAAGCTGGTGACCGGGTATCGGTGTTACAATATTCTGACCTTGTAAGTACATTTTCCAACTCATTGCTTTTTATCTAATTCAGTTTTTCAGTTTCCTTCATTGTTTGGTATTTATTCCAAGGAAATGAAACCCATGTTTATAGATGGCACCTTTTAGAATTCAAAGCTGGAGTGAGTGACCTTGATGAATCCAAGTGAAACCAGGGAGTCGGCTTGCTGCTGGGATAAACATCTTCACTAATGATTAGAGGTTTTTACAAAATGGAAGAAATATCCCCACCATTACAGAAACTATCATTAAATGACTGAGAGCATAGGATGCAGCCAGATGGGACCAGATAACTTCTCAGCTGTAATGCAGAAAATTTCTGTAAAAAGTAGCTCCTCCTCTGGCAAAGCTGTTTCACCATAGTTACAATACTGGAATCTAATAGTAGCAATGAGTTTATTGTCATATACATTGTACAATGTGCAAATACACCACTCCTGCAGCTGAATTGATACTGTTTTTCAAATAAAATCACAATAGTATACTTAATTAAGAGACAATAAATGCAAAAGATAGATATAAATATTTACAGTTATCATGGTGCAAAAAAGTGACTTAGCAATAGTGCACAGTCCTTCACTGATGTCAGAGTAGTCCCAGATTGGTATAACAAGTGGAGGTTCAATTGCCTTTTAGAAAGAAACCGTTTTTGAACTCATCTTCAGGCTTCTGTACTGAGGGTGTGACTAGGGTGATTACTGCCTATCTTCTTTAGACAGCGACTTGCATGGGTGTATTCAAAGGATGGGAGGTTGGACCCTGGCTATGTTTATTATCTTAGGCATTCTGAAGCATTTCACAAGATCACAAGATAAAGGAACAGAAGTAAGCCATTCAGCCCATTGAATCTGCTCCACAACTCCAACCTAAGCTAAACTGTTCTCATATCTAGTTCCAAATTCTGGCCTTTTCTCCATATCCTTTGATACCCTGACTAATTAGATACCCATCAATCTCCTCCTTAAACTCCCCCAATAATCAGGCCTCCACAGCTGTAGGTGGCAATGAATTCCACAAATCCACGATCCTCTGGCTGAAGAAATTTCTCCCCATCTCTTTTTTTAAATAGGTACCTTCTAATTCCTCTTGTCCTGGATTCTCCTTCCAAGGGAAACATCTTATTCATATATCGTCTGTCCAATCCTTTCAGCATTTGAAATGTTTCTATGAGATTACCTCTCGTTTTTCTTTACTCCAATGAATACAGTCCAACAGCCGCTAAACACTCCTCATATGTTAGCCCTTGTATTCCAGGAATCATTCTGGTAAATCGTCTCTGTACTCTCTAAAGTCAATACATTTCTTCTAAGATAAAAGGCCCAAAACTACACAGAGTTCTCCAAATGAGGTCTCACTAGTGTCCCATCGAGCCTCACCAACACCTCTTTACTCTTGTACACTATTCCGAATGAACACAAGCATAGCATTCACTTTCTTTACTGCTGATCCATCCTGATGGCTAATCTTTAGGGTATCCTGCTCGAGGACCCCCGTGCCTTTGCACATCCAAATTTTGAATTTATCCCCATCTAAATAATAATCTGCCTGTTTATTTCTTCTTCCAAAATGTACAACTGTACATTTCTCAACATTGTATCTCATCTGCCATTTCTTTGCCCATTCTCCTGAACTGTCCAAGTCAGTTTCTTCAACACTTTCTACTCCACTAACAATCTTGGTGTCATCTGCAAACTTTGCCATAAAACCATTCAATCCATAATTTAAATCATCAATATTCATTGTAAAAAGAAGCGGCCCCAACACCGACCCCTGCGGAACACCACTAGTAACTGACAACCATCCAGAACAGGATCCCTTCTTTCCCACCCTTGGCTTTCTGCCTATCAGCCAATGCTCCACCCAGTCTAATATCTTTCCTGTAATTCCATGAGCTCTCATCTTATTAACCAGCCTCTTATGCAGCACCTTATTGAAGGCTTTTTGAAAATCCAAATACACAACATCCACAGGCTTTCTTTTGTCCATCCTACTTGAGATTTCCTCAAAAAATTCCAAAAGGTTGGTCAGGCAGGACCTTCCCTTCATGAAACCATGTTGGCTTGGACCTATCATGTCATGCACCTTGTGGTAGTTCATAACCTCATCCTTGAGGATCAACTCCAATAACTTTGCAAGTACTAATGTCAGACTAATAGGCCTATAATTTCCTTGTTATGTCTCCCTCCTTTCTTAAACAGCAGAACTATATTTCCGACCTTCGAATCCTCTGGAACCATGCCAGAGTCTATTAATTTCTGGAAAACCATTTCCAATGCCTCCACAATTTCCAAAGCCATCTCCTTTAGAACCCGTGGGTGCACCTCATCCGGTCCAAGAGTCTATTCTTTGTCTATTTAGCTTACTAAGCACTCTCTCGAGTAATCTTGACTATGCTTAATTCTATTCCCTGAGATCTCTGGCTATCAGATATATTGCTATTGTCTTCCTCAGTGAAGACTGATGCAAAATACATTTGAATTCCCAAACCAGGCTGTGATGCAACCACTCAGTATACTTTCCACAGTGCACCTGTAGAAGTTTGATAGAGTATTTGACAACATGCCAAATATCTTCTGACTCCTTAGAAAGTAAAGCTTTGGAATGTCTTCTTCACTGTTGCCTCAATGTGCTGTGCCACCAGGAGAGAAATTCTGAAATATGTACCACAAGAACTGGATGATTCTAGCCACTCTCTTGGCACCCCTTACAGAATGAAGCAAAAGAGAGTCCCTTTTGTGTAGCTTAGTGTCCATGGATTTGCCTCCAGTGCTCCCACAGGTGCACAGACTCATTGGTAACCTGAGCCTCAGATCCAGCCCTCCAACATGATCAGGAAGCCTTCAGCACCCGAGGCCCTTCTTTCCCTCTGCACTCTTTTGAATCTCAGTTCCAATACCTGGGTCCCATGAGCCAATCTCCAGCACCCTGAAGCCTGTGTGGGTCCTTTGACCGCAAGTTGCCAACTGGTACATTGTGGCCATAGTTTGTTGATAGTTCCTCCCAATCGTGATCTTCACTACCAAGAAGGTCACAGAAAGCAGGTGCACAAGTATCCCCCCAAGTTACCCATCCTGGTTTGAACATCTCTCGCCCTCTTTCACAATGGTGGTCCACTTGATTTTTTCCCCCAACGTTTTCCTAGATTTACATCTGCCATAATCCTTTTATTATACCTTTGTCCACCAGTGAGAGTTTGTTATTTCTATGTACAGATGTATAAAAATTATTTCTTGCTGCAGCCACACAGTTGGAAAGTTCAAGGTTCCTTTTAAACCAACAATAGTATGAATTAGACACTCTTGATATGAGACACATCTATGTAATAAATATAAAAGGATAGATAAATCTTTTATAGTTGCAGAGGGTGGAAAAGAAAAAGTGATGTTTCAATCGTGCAGACAGATCTTCCTGTGGTCCCTAAGTAGTTTAGGGTCACATGAGGTTGGAAAGCCTGATGGCTGTTGGGAAAAAATTGTATTCTTCAACCTGAAGGTACCTTCTGAATTCTGTACGTTCTGCTTGAAGGTAGCATCAAGAAGTGATTGTAACCAGGGTTGGGGGGTGGGGGGGGTGTGGGGGAGAGAACAGTGTTTTAAATAGATGTACTTAACAGATAGGAGGTTGGTTTCTGCAACCTTGATTTCTGGACATTTAAGTCTCCAAACCAGGATGTGATGTGCAACAAGTCTAGGAGAGATTCTCCAATATGTGCATTCCCAGGAACTTAAAGGGAGAAGACATACCTTGTATGTTTTACAATGAGCAATGTCCACAAGTGTGGTGCACCATTCTTTAGAGCTGAATCAGAAAGAATAGATGTGCCTGATGTGATCACTGGACATCTCCTCCATGGGTCCTAGCCTCTAGTGTTGGGCAGGTGTGGAGGCAGTCAGGTGGACATTGGAGGGAGTGGTGTCCTACCTTGGCCTGAAGTCTGGTCTCTATACACATTCCTTCATGCTGTTTGGTTTGAGGAACTGAGGCTCTTCTGGAGGTTCCAAGAACTGTTGCCAAGCAACAGTGGATTGAGTTTGCCTGGTGGGCAAAGTTGCAGGAGTGAGACTGTAGGCTGGATGGACTCATTCTGGGCCTGCAAATGGTGTATTACTACTTAGAAAGCAATTCTGTAACTGGCTAAATACAGTAAAACCCCTGGTATCCAGCATTCATGCAACCGACAAAAAAAATCGAGGAAAATAAATTCAAAAATTAAAATAAAAAAAATTAAAATAAAAGGTAAAAAATACACATTTAAAATAAATGTTGTCTGAAGTAACACATAAACCTTTAGTGAGGATGGGAGCAAATATTCAGCCACTGGAGTGCCTTGGTTGTACTTGGCTAATAGTAGCTGTCTGAATAAAATGGCATCCCCAGTATAAAGAGCTGGATGATGCCGCACGTCCTTGGGGTGACTCTCTTTTTTTTAAAATTTTTTATTTTTCACACCATAAATCACGTTAGCCATGATATACACTTTTTCTTTTTCACACATATACAGTGTCTTTTTCCCCCCCCCCCATCCTCCCAAGCCACCCCCCCACGCCCCCCTCTCATCCATTTTAGGTATACAATCTAGGTTGCATTAAGCCAGTCAGACAATGTTGTCATTCAACAAAAATACACCAGAAATTCTACTGAGTCCATTCTTTTCTTTTCTTCTCCTTCCATCAACTTAGGTAATGTTTGTTCCCGGTAGGTTTTCGCTATTGTATTTAATGTAAGGCTCCCATACTTGTTCGAATATTTCAATATTATTTCTTAAACTATATGTTATTTTTTCTAATGGAATACATTTATTCATTTCTATATACCATTGTTGTATTTTCAAATTATCTTCCAATTTCCAGGTTGACATAATACATTTTTTTGCTACGGCTAGGGCTATCTTAACAAATCTTTTTTGTGCATCCTCCAAGTCAATTCCAAATTCTTTATTTTTTATGTTACTTAGGAGAAAGATCTCTGGATTCTTTGGTATATTGTTTTCTGTTATTTTATTTAGTATCTGATTGAGATCATCCCAAAATTTTTCTACTCTCTCACATGTCCAGATTGCATGAATTGTTGTTCCCCTTTCTTTTTTACATCGAAAACATCTATCAGATAATGTTGGGTCCCATTTATTTAACTTTTGCGGTGTAATGTATAGTCTGTGTAACCAATTATATTGTATCATACGTAGCCTTGTATTTATTGTATTTCTCATCGTTCCAGAACATAATTTCTCCCATGTTTCCTTTTTTATCTTTATATTTAAATCTTGTTCCCATTTTTGTTTAGTTTTACCATTTGTTTCCTCATTCTCCTTTTCTTGCAGTTTAATATACATATTTGTTATAAATCTTTTGATTAACATTGTATCTGTAATCACATATTCAAGGTTACTTCCCTCTGGTAAACTCAAATTGCTTCCTAATTTATCTTTCAAGTAGGATCTCAGTTGGTAATATGCCAGCGCTGTATCTCCAGTTATATTGTACTTATCTCTCATTTGTTCAAAGGATAAGAATCTACTTCCTGAAAAACAATTTTCTATTCCTTTAATCCCTTTTTTTTCCCATTTTCTAAAGGAAAGTTTGTCTATTGTAAAAGGGAGTAGCTTATTTTGCGTCAATATTAGTTTTGGTAATTGATAATTTGTTTTATTTCTTTCTACATGAATCTTCTTCCAAATATTGAGGAGATGATGTAATACTGGAGAAGTTCTATGTTGTACCAATTTTTCGTCCCATTTATATAATATGTGTTCAGGTATCTTTTCCCCTATTTTATCTAATTCTAATCTCGTCCAGTCTGGTTTTTCCCTTGTTTGATAAAAATCTGATAGGTATCTTAATTGTGCGGCTCTATAATAATTTTTGAAGTTTGGCAATTGTAAGCCTCCTTGTTTATACCATTCTGTTAATTTATCTAGTGCTATCCTCAGTTTCCCCCCTCTCCATAAAAATTTCCTTATTATTTTCTTTAACTCTTTGAAGAATTTTTCTGTCAGTTGTATTGGCAATGCCTGAAATAAGTATAGTATCCTTGGAAAAATGTTCATTTTAATACAGTTTATCCTTCCTATCAGTGTTAGTGGTAGCTCTTTCCAATGCTCTAAATCGTCCTGTAATTTTTTCATTAGTGGATTGTAATTGAGTTTATATAATTGGCCTAGATTTTTGTTTATTTGTACACCTAGGTATCTTATTGCCTGCATTTGCCATCTGAATGGGGATTCCTTCTTAAATTTTGAGAAATCCGCGTTATTCATAGGCATTGCTTCACTTTTATTTACGTTTATCTTGTATCCCGACACTTCTCCATATTCCTTCAATTTCTTATATAATTCTTTTATTGATAGTTCTGGTTCTGTTAAGTACACTATCACATCATCTGCAAATAGACTGATTTTATATTCCCTGTCTTTTATTTTTATTCCTTTTATATTATTATCTATTCTTATCAATTCTGCTAGTGGTTCTATAGCTAGCGCAAACAATAACGGTGATAGTGGGCATCCCTGCCGCGTTGACCTGCTTAAGTTAAATTGCTTTGATACATGTCCATTTACTGTCACTTTCGTTAACGGTCCCTTATATAATGCTTTAATCCAATTAATATACTTCTCCGGTAAACTGAATTTTTGCAATACTTTGAACAAATAATTCCATTCTACTCTGTCGAAGGCCTTCTCTGCGTCTAAAGCAACTGCTACTGCAGGTGCTTTATTTCCTTCTACTGCATGAATTAAGTTAATAAATTTACAAATATTGTCTGTTGTGCGTCTTTTTTTGATAAATCCAGTTTGGTCTAAATTTACCATTTTCGGTACCTGTTCTGCTAATCTGTTTGCTAATAGTTTAGCTATTATCTTATAATCTGTGTTTAGCAAAGATATTGGTCTATATGACGCTGGTGAGAGTGGATCTTTCCCTTGTTTTAGTATCACTGTAATTATTGCTGTTTTGCATGAATCTGGTAAGTTTTGTGTCTCATCAATCTGGTTGATTACATCCAGGAGGGGCGGTATTAATAAGTCTTTAAATGTTTTGTAGAATTCTATTGGGAGTCCATCCTCTCCAGGTGTCTTATTATTTGGTAATTTTTTTATTATCTCTTGTATTTCTACTGTTCCAAATGGTTCTGTTAATTTATTTTGTTCCTCTATTTGTAGTTTTGGTAGTTCAATTTTAGTCAAAAATTCATCTATTTTCCCTTCTTTCCCTTCGTTTTCAGTTCGGTATAATTGTTCATAGAATTCTCTGAAGTTTTCCTTAATTTCTTTTGGATTATATGTAATTTGTTTGTCTTTTTTCCTTGTTGCCAATACCATTTTCTTAGTTTGCTCTGTCTTAAGCTGCCATGCTAAGATTTTGTGTGTTTTTTCACCTAGTTCATAATATTTCTGTTTTGTCTTCATTATATTCTTCTCTACCTTATATGTTTGTAATGTTTCATATTTTATTTTTTTATCCGCCAATTCTCTTCTTTTAGTTGTATCTTCCTTCATTGCTAATTTTTTTTCTATGTTTACTATTTCCCTTTCCAACTGCTCTGTTTCCTGATTATAGTCCTTCTTCATCTTGGTTACATAACTTATTATTTGCCCTCTAATGAATGCTTTCATTGCGTCCCATAGTATAAACTTATCTTCCACTGATTCCGTATTTACTTCAAAATACATTTTTAATTGTTTTTCAATAAATTCTCTAAAATCCTGTCTTTTAAGTAGCATGGGGTTTAATCTCCATCTATACATTCTTGGAGGGATGTCCTCTAGCTTTACTGTCAGTATTAAGGGTGAATGGTCCGATAGCATTCTCGCTTTATATTCTGTTTTTCTTACTCTATCCTGCATACTAGCTGATAACAAAAATAGGTCTATTCTTGAGTATGTTTTATGTCTAGTCGAGTAGTATGAGTATTCCTTTTCTTTTGGGTTTTGTTTCCTCCATATATCCACAAGTTTCATTTCTTGCATTGATTTAATTATAAATTTGGTTACTTTGTTCTTCCTGTTAATTTTTTTCCCCGAAATCCCCTCCTATTAGTATGTTCCCTTGCGTATTAGCTACCTTCAAAAAGATATCTTGCATAAACTTTTGGTCTTCTTCGTTAGGTGAATATATATTAAGTAGATTCCAAAGCTCCGAATATATCTGACCTTTTATCATAACATATCTCCCTGCTGGATCTATTATTTCCTCTTCTATTTTAAATGGCACATTTTTGCTAATTAATATAGCCACTCCTCTTGCTTTTGAATTATACGATGCTGTTGTTACATGTCCTACCCAATCTCTCTTTAATTTCTTGTGCTCCAATTCAGTTAAGTGTGTTTCTTGGACAAATGCTATATCTATTTTTTCCTTTTTCAGTAAATTTAGTAGTTTCTTCCTTTTAATTTGGTTATGTATTCCATTAATATTTAAAGTCATATAGTTCAGCGTAGCCATTTTATATTTTGTTTATCTTCTCTTTCCGTTTTTCCATCATTACCTTTCCTCCTTTTCCATTTCTGTTTTCTTATTTTCAACTCTTTACAAGACAACATTCCTACAACATCCAACATTTTCCTTATTCTCCTATTTCTATCTTCTTTATCCCCAATCTCCCCTTCCCCTCCTGAGTTGTCCTTTATCCCTTGTCTGACAACCACATCTCCCCTCTCCATTTGGATTTGCGAATCCACTCACAAGCGTCAACTGATTTTGCAGTGACCGCTATTTTCCCCCACCCAGCCCCCCCCAGAAAAGATTTCACTTTTCATATGTCACAAAGGTCACTCTTTTAATTCCCTCCTTATTCTCTCTATTCCATTACCTTCCCTTATTAATTCTTGTCTATACTATCTATATTTTCCTTTAATTACAGATACATTCACGTATGCACATTGTCTCTATTCACTCTTATACCTCTTTACCCGCATACATATCAATCGTGGTCATTTTTACTCTCATTACCCGTCTTCATCCCTCAGACTATTTTTGTCTTTACCCACATACATATCAATCATGATCATTTTTACTCTCATTACCCGTCTTCATCCCTCAGTCTATTTTTGTAATTGTTCTGCAAATTTTCGTGCTTCTTCTGGATCCGAGAATAGTCTGTTTTGTTGAGCTGGAATAAATATTTTGAATACCGCAGGATGCTTCAGTATAAATTTATACCCTTTCTCCCATAAAATCGCCTTTGCTGTATTGAACTCTTTTCTCTTCTTTAGGAGTTCAAAACTTACATCTGGATAAATGAAGATTTTTTGCCCTTTATACTCCAGTGGTTTGTTGCCCTCTCTTACTTTTTCCATTGTCTTCTCCAGAACCTTTTCTCTTGTAGTATATCTTAGGAATTTTACTACAATAGATCTTGGTTTTTGTTGTGGTTGTGGTTTAGAGGCCAATGCTCTATGTGCCCTTTCTATTTCCATTTCTTGCTGTAGTTCTGGACATCCTAGGGTCTTAGGGATCCACTATTTTATAAACTCCCTCATATTCTTGCCTTCTTCATCTTCCTTAAGGCCCACTATCTTTATGTTATTTCTTCTGTTATAATTTTCCATTATATCTATTTTTTGAGCTAGTAGTTCTTGTGTCTCTTTAGTTTTTTTATTAGATTCCTCCAATTTCTTTTTTAAGTCTTCTACCTCCATTTCTGCTGCTACTGCCTGTTCTTCCATCTTGTCCATTTTTTTCCCCATTTCTGTTAAGGTCATATCTATTTTATTCACTTTCTCTTCTGTGTTGTTTATTCCTCTTCTTAAATCATTGAATTCCTGTGTTTGCCATTCTTTAAATGACTCCATGTATCCTCTAACAAGAGAAAGTATATCATTTACCTTGCCTTTCCCTTCATCTATTTCACTGTATTCTTCCTCTTCTTCTTCCTCTGGGTTGGCCATCTGTTGTTTCTTTGTTGCCTTTTCCTTCTCTTCTTTCTTGTTTTCATTGTTTTCTGTGGTCTCTTCTTGCTGCAGGTGTTCTGCAGCTGTCGTTGCCGGCTGTGGAGATCGACTCCCCAGCTGGTCCCCCCTCCCGTCGGTGTGTTTTTTTTCATGCGCGGCTGCGCACTTTTACTCGGCTCTGCGAGCCATTGTTGTAGTTCTTTTTCTACCGACCTGAGGAAGCGGGCTTCTCTCTCCACAGCGGGCCTCTTCGGACAGGTAAGGCCTTCTCTTTCATCCTCCGTTGTCTTCTCTTCCTCTCTTCTTACCGTTGATTTTGATTTTTCTTTTTTTGTCGCCATCTTCTTTCCACCTTTATACTCACTTTTCTTTAACTTTTATTTCTGTGCCTTTGTATTTTCTCTTGCTTTTCCCGACTTTTCTGGAGAGGGCTGGAGTTCACCGTCCGGCCACTACTCCATCACGTGACTCCTCCCCTTGGGGTGACTCTCTTAAAGTGTTTCCTTATCCCTGCTAAGTAAGATTTGACCTGGTCAAAGACTTTATCTGTAAACTGGGGTGGAGGGGGGGTGCTGGTTAATTATCTATAATGTTATTGCTTATCTTTCGGGCATCACCAAGGAGGAATCTGCAGATGCAGCGACGGTTAAAAGTTTTCAAAGAATGTGACTGAAAATAAAGTAAAATGCTTTAAGGTTTATATATTCATACAAGTGAAGATTGTAAGTACAGTATTGTATTTTTGTCTTTTAAACTGTTTATTCTTAATGCATTGTGCATTAGGCATTGTTAGAGTAAATCTCAAAACTGGAAAATACACTTATCCAGCATCTACCAATCCCCATGGATACCGGATTACCAGATGTTGTGAGTAAGGAAACAGGTTTGGGAGGTCTTAAAGGCAAGGACTTTGGACATCACAGTTTTGGCAGGGAAGGATTTTATTTGCAGAAGGCAAGTGGGAGGAATGGTAACTGATGCAGCGCGTGCGCACAATTTACAGCCGCTGAGGGAAAAAGGTAGCGGCAGTGAAACATACAGTTTATTACCGATCGTGGGGAAAAGTCGGTAAGTGATTAAACACACGCAGGCAAATAATAATGAAAGTGGAAACAAACTGCATACACACACAAACAACCAAGTGAAAAGTCAATACAATGCCTACCACCCCATGACTCTAGACTATTTTCGGACAGTAATCAATAACTCCCAACCCTATTTAGTGCACAGCTCACAAAGTTTCTCTAGCGCCGTTCCACATTCCTCAGCCTGGAGTGAAGCAGGGTGGTCCCTTGAAGATGGCAAAAGAGGGAGAACAAAGAACACATAGCACCTTTATAGTGCTGGAGGGTCCAGCCTAGGACATTAGCAGCAGAAATGGCTCAGTGCCAGGAAGGTTAATCCAATTACAACAGCCAGTGGCCCAAGGCAAGTACAGGCAGGCTGAAGAGTCCAGTCCAGGTAATTTACATGGGTCCAATGACAAGGTATGCACTAATGAGTGGGGCGGGACCAAACATTGATTGGCAGCTGGTGTGTTTTCAGACTTGGTAGTGGGCAGTGCTATCACACGACAGTCACGAACCTTCCCAATACACCAGATACCAGGGGTTTTATGTTATCTGTTAATGGTACCAAATACTATGCCGACAAGCAAGTATGGTGCACCATCCTTTAGATCTGAATCTGGACAGGCTCAGAAACAACAGATGTGCCTGATGTGATCACTGGATATCTCCCTGGGTCCTAACCCCTGATGTTGGGCAGGTGTGGAGGAGTCAGGAAGATTATTTTTGAATAAGATTGCTGGTAATTTTTATTTGCTATGAAACTATTCTGACTAGGGTTTGTTGAATGAGTTCAATTGCCAATTGGAAGCAAGTTGATGGATCCAGCTGCAACAGTCAGAAAACACCTTTCTTCATCCCTTTAAATCCAGATGAAATCTATTACCTTTCAGAGGTGATCGATCAATGTCTGGACTATTCTTTCGATCAAGTGCTTGGCAGCCTATGATAAATATTTTCATGCAAACTGTCACAATTGATCATTTACAAGAAGATTGAAAACTTCAAAAATTTCAAAAATGTATTCCATTAATTCTCATCTAATGGTTTATATCATTGAATGTTTAATTCTTTGCAGTTTTATTTCAGGCAAATTTAGACTACCTTTTTTAATGTTAAAGGATATAACCCACCTACTACTGGAAATATTTGCTGTTATAAGAACTGAAATATTTACATGCAGGAATCTTTCACCTTAAATTTGAACTACTGTAACAGTTCAGGCAAGATGCTGATGCTTGGACATTTCGATGTCTGACTGAAATTTAGTATTTTAATTATTGTCATGTACAGATTCAGAATCAATTTATTGTCATGAACATGTGGTGCTGAAATATTTGCTGCTGTTATGGTTATGTTGATTGTGTCCAAGGTGGTATCTTTTCTCATGACCTGTGGAGAAATCCAAAATAGTATATTTTACTTCAGGATAAGTTGGATGCTGGATTCTGACAGTCTGGCTTCTTATCTTGGAGGAATTGGGGAAATGTAGAATCCTCATAGTTCAAGGACAGGGTTTGGGGACTGTTAATAATGATTTATATTATATAAATACATTATATTAATGATATGTCACTGTTATATTACTTTTTAAGTAAAAATCCAAGCCTATTACCCTGTTTTTTTTTGGAATTGACCCCTTTATCACATTGTATTGTTTATCAAGTCTGGAACTTGTTTATCAACCAATATGTTAACAGCACAGATTTTGAATATTTCTATCTTGAAGGTAAACTTGAAACACCTCTCTTGGAGGGCCATGCTGATTATAGGTTTTTCCCATGAGTCTGGTATGTTCTTTTGGCCTGATGGATTTTAACATTTGAGTGAATGATTTACTGTTTGGTTTCATAAAGTAGTTGAGTCAGAACAGAGGAGAGTATTTTTTTAAAAAATCACTTACATGGTTGCACAGAGCTCCTGGAATTTGCTCTTGATTTTTCTTTGCTTAATGATATGCCATCATTGCTGCTATGTTCTTGGAATTCAACAGCCCGTTGTTATGAATTTGCTTCCTTGCATTCTTAGGTCAAGGATTTTGACTTGAATCCATGGCAGTAAACAAGGCTAAGACTGAAAGATGTTAGCTGAAATTACATCCGAAGAATTAAACTTGCACATCCATGATATTATGCCTCAAATACGAACGAAGTTTGCGTTTGAAAATTTTAAAATTTTGTATTTGTGGATATCATCATTTTAACTAAAAATCAAGTGCTTTACCGAATAACACAGATTCCTGACCAGGAAAAGACAACTCCATTTATTAATTGTGACATCTTGTTGATTGTGGGATCTGTTGTGCACGTAGAGTGGTTCTATCTAAAAATTAACATCTCAGAAATAGACTTTAGAATGTAGAAATCTGCAGCACAGTGTAAATCGCCACTTCTCATTGTCTCAAAAAATAGCAAACATATTAAAAGGCCCAAAGCACATCATGCCAGAGGAATTCAGATCCCTTAATCAAGTGCAGAGGGGCGATCGTTAGTATGATGAGTTCTGGCCTGAAATGATTACAATCTTTTTTCTCCCGCTGATGTTGCTTGACCCGGCAATTTGCTGCAGCAGATTGAGTTTTGCTACAGGTTCTAGCACCTGCAATTTCTTTGTGTGTGTGTGTGTGTGTGTGTGTGTGTGTGTGTGTGTGTGTGTGTGTGTCTGTCTCCCTCCTACTGAGACTTATCCAGCCCTGGACACATTCTCTTCTATCCCTTGCCACTGGTCAGAAGGTCCAAGAGTTTAAAAACACAGCACCAGGTTCAAGGACAGTTTCTTTCCTTGTGTTATCAGACTATTGAATGACCCCTGATTAGTAAAATGGTACTACACTTGCATAGTTTTGATTAATATTTTCTCTGTAACACTATGGACTTCTGACTTTTTTTCACTTCAGGTATTTTATACCCAAGAATATTTAATTGAGAAAGGAAATGATTTGCTTAAGTTGTATAACACTTTTCAGCAGGTGTGATCAGTTTTAGAACAACATTTACAAAAGGTTAAGATTTCAACAAAGTTTTGAATAAATGACCATCTGAATTGTAGATGCTGAGGAAACTGGGATAATTGAGTGAACGTGTTAGACGCCATCCCTTTTGTAGGTTTAATATTTACTTCATGCAACTAGACAAGGCTTTATTAGCAAGCTACAGATGTTTGAGGACATAATTTTTTTGCTAAATCCCTAAAGGTTTCTGGAAAAATATGCTTTATTTTTTTAATAGATCTTCCAGAAGATTTGAATTAGATGGCTCTGATTCACTGTCTTGCTCCAGATTCTGGATTGAACCTCAAAAAATTGCTGCCAGATAGCAAACAAGACAAAAGATTGTTAAAAAAATGCTGTAAGAATATGAGAACATAAAAAATAGGAGTGTCCTGTCAAGCCTGCTCTACCATTTAGTAAGATCGTGGCTAATCTGACCATGAACTCGGCTCCACTTACCGGCCTTTTCCCCATCATCCATAATTTCACTACAAAGAAAGTGTTTTGTATATCTGTCTTAAATGATTTTGGAGGCTGCCTCTTCTGTTACTTTGGACAGAATTCCTCAGAGTTTCTGGGAAAAGCAGTTCCACTTTGTAAATTCTGTCCCTCTAGCAATGAAAGTAAACAATACATTTGCCTTTTTGGTTACCTGTTGCATCTGAAAACCAACCAAACACACTGCACAACAGCATGCTAAAATCTTGCATCATTTAAAAATAATCTGATCTATTTTTTCTTCCAAAGTGTATGACCTCACTTTTGGCAACATTGCACTTTATCTCCTTGTCCACTCGCTTAGCCTATCTATATTTCACTGTAGAATTTCTGTCCTCTGCAAAATTTAGCTTTTCCACTCAATTTAGTGTCACAAGAAAACTGCTGTATCCACGGTCCCCTCTTCCAAATCATCAATATATATTGCAACAGTTGTGGGCCAAGCACCGATCCCTGCGGCATTCCACTCACGACTGATTGCCAACTGGAAAAGCATCCCTTTATCCCAACTCAGGCTTCTGTTGGCTATCCAATCCTCTATCCATGTTAATACATTACTTTCAGCTCCATGCATCCTTGAGTATTTTATGTGGCACCTTGTCAAACGTCTTTTGGATATCCAAATATACAACCACCTGTTCCCCTTTATCTGTTGCTCTTGTTGTATCCTTGTAAAACTCCAGTAAGTTTGTCAAACATGACCTACTCTTTATGAGTCCATGCTGCATCTGCTTGAGGTCTATAGAGATGTTTTGCTATTTCTTAATGATAGCTTCAAGTATTTTCCTGACTATAGGCTTTAAGCCACCTGGCCTCTCATTACCTGCCTTTTGCCAGCATCATTTTTTAAAACAGTGGCGTGACATTTGCTCTATACCAATCTGCTGGGTCCTGCCCAGAGTCCAGAGAATTTTGGTCAATGACCACAAATGCATCTACAGTACTATAACAGGGGCACGCAATCTTTTACCATGCTTGGGCTGGATGGTGTGTCAGTAGTTGAACGGCGGGCCCCACTGATGCTATTATAAATGAAATAAATACTGAAACACAAACATTATGCAATTTAAGTTTTTGATAGTCTCTGCTTGAAGTATATAATGTACAATGTATGAACATAACTGACGATAATTTATCAAAAAACAATTCACAGAGAAAGTTCAAGCAACGAGATCAATGTATTCCTTCTAAAAAACTATGATAATGCATTTCATGGCAGGGAAGGAAATCCTTAAATCTTCCTTTGATCCAGATCTCCTGCTTTTATTTAATTTCTCTGCACTCTCAAGGTGTGTTTTGAACTACGTGTATGTAAAGTAAATCCCATTTTCGGGTGAATGAAATTTGCTTTGTGCTAAATGAGTTTTGCTTGCAGCTGGAGTCGGATGAAGGAACATTGCAGCATCCTTCACATGGACATCTGGCTTTGCACCTTTTTCAGCGGCTCAGGGGAGCAGGAAGAAGGGGTGCTCAGGGAAGCGGGGGGAAGGGGTGCTCAGGGAAGCGGAGGGAAGGGGTGCTCAGGGGAGCGGAGGGAGGGGGTTCTCAGGGGAGCAGAGAGAAGGGGGCGGCTCTGAGAGCGGTGAGAGAGGAGCAGCTCAAGGAGAAGTGAGGGGGCGGCTCAAGAGAGGGGGGAGAGAGATAGTGACTCGGGAGCAGGGAGAAGGGGGTGTGTGGCGGTGGCTCAGGGAGGGGAGGGGGCACTTGCTCCACATTCACTGGTAGGTGAGTGGCCTGGGACCAAGAGCTGAACAGCTGGCCACTGATGCACAGCTTGTCTCAGGCCCATCTTGAGGGTGAAACATGTTCCCAGGAGCTCCAAGATGAGTTATTTTTCCAGGGGCAGAACGTGATGTGGTTGATAGTTATAACGATGTGGAGAGACTTCAGTTAACATTCTGTGTGAACGCATTCATTTCGCTGCCTGGTTCATAACCCCGAAGGAACAGGCGGCATTTATATAGCCACAAAATATTTCCTTTGCTGAGGGGTGTTTAATCCACGTGCACAATCCCCAGGGCCACTGATGAGAAAGGCTGACCATTTAGTGTGGTGAACGGTTTATGTTGGGTTGGTTGAAGGCGTTAGGGCGAACACATTGGGTTGTGGGCCAGATAAATTTGGTTGCCTACCCCTCTACTATAAGGTGTCTTCTTTCAGTGCCCTGGGATGTATTCCATCCGACAAGGGGGCTTGTCTATATTTAGATCCACAGTGCACTCAGCACTAGCCTCTTTATAATGATAATGATTAGAATTTTCTGATGTTTTCATGCCTCTTTTTCTTGGGAGAAACTTAGTGAAGAACAGACACTTTCCATACTTTTTGAGAGGAATTTATATGGCCATAATGTTATTGAACCTTAGTATCAGCTCTTGTTTATTTATAGACCAACTGTCACTCCATGGTTAGGGCAGGAGAGTGACCAGAACAGCTTTTGGTACATGGTGTGAAGGGTAGACTTCCCCTTGCTCCTGTTTATGCTCTCAGCATTTGACCCAATCTGCCTGTGAGTAGGTCCCATCAGCTTATTCTTTAACTGATGGGATGGGCTAGCATCCTTCTAC
The DNA here is from genome assembly GCF_036971445.1 of Narcine bancroftii. NCBI lineage: Eukaryota > Metazoa > Chordata > Chondrichthyes > Torpediniformes > Narcinidae > Narcine > Narcine bancroftii. The sequence goes on from NC_091482.1 coordinate 45,076,092, forward strand.
CAGGGCAAACACTTCAGCATTTATCTGTGTCTGATTGGTTATCTGATAGGCATATCCTCATATATGCCCTCCTTTCCCACACCACCGGCTATACCTTGTTGCAGTTATTGTCTGCCCGCATTATTTGGACCAGGGAGATGCAGAGGTACGTAGGGCAGGTTGAAAATTGAGGTAAAGGCTTAATATCCATAGAATTGCTATTTGATTTGATCCTTAGACTGTGGAAAAATTCTTGTTAATGATTCTTGTTAACAAGATTGTGGTCTTGGTTTTGAATGCCATTGGGATTTTAAAAAATTGCATTGTGTAGGCTCCAGAACTATAATTGCCTTAAGTTTGGCTTTTTCTCCAGTGTTTCATCTGGGTAATAAACTAGTTTGAAGCTTTGGGAGGGTTTCTCTGAAGCTAATGAGAAAACTTCTCTCAAGTTTTTTAGTGCAGTCTGGTATTGCGGTCCTGATTTCTCTTGTAGCTACAGTCATTCCCTATGTGTTGGACAGGACTGTGGCAGCCTGGACTAACCTGTCAGCTAATGATAGCTCCCACTTCCCCTTCCTTCCTGGAATGTTATCACTATAGCCCCTTTCACATGTGTCCCACTAAATTGGCCATTCAGTGTTCAGTGTCCATTCTATAGCAATGGGGGTTTGGCTTTTCACACTTGACCACTCCTAACTGGGACACTGAATGCTTTCACATTTACAAGGAGTTGTCCCCGGGATTAGGACTGTTTTACCTTCTACTGGTGATATCATGACGCATCGAATGATGGTGGACCTGCCCTAAATCCTGAACAATGTATTATGATCTTATATTTGAACAAAATTAATCATGCCTAATTATAACAAAATTTTGCTTTATATACAGGACAGTTTGAGCCCTTCAGCCCCGTTGTTGTGCCAACCTATATAAATCTTGATAAGGAACCATGGGAAAGTGCTAGCAATAAATAGCAATAGTGGGCAATTTGTAAACAGGTAGGAAAGTTGATCTATAGCGCTCAGTTTATATAGTGTGGGTCAGTGCTTGTCAGTGAAAATTTTAATAGAATCTGCATTTGGGATCAGCTTCTGAGTCTGACGTGTTCTTGATCAGCTTTCATTTTAGAAAGGCACATTTGTCTCTTCAAGCCAAAATTCTTCCTTGTTGGGTTCAGCATTTGGAAAAGTCAATAAAAAGTCTAATAAATGACAACTGAACTAGCAGTGGTTCGTGGTTGAGAATGGGAATATAGAGAAAATTGAAAAAAAATTGGGCAAGGTAAATTTAAACATTAAAGAGCATTACTATATTGTCTGGATTTATTATAAAGCAACATGTTATTTTTATTGTGGAAATTTGTGCATTTCAGAAAATAAATCTGTTCACATATTAGATAGAGATGCTGTAGTAATTAAATAAAATGTGATATAACAATTTGAATGGAGTTATGCAATTTGCTGAAACAACAGTATTGCTTCTTCATGTAAGGTGGGAAATTTTATTTGGTGTAAGGATCTATATTTGCACGTAGCATTACAGTCAAATGAAGTTAGAAAGTTGGACAGTGATGAAAGCATAAACACACCTGGTATTATTATATTGGAAATCAAGTTTTACTGGTTAAAATCGATCATTGGATCAACATGGACAGATGGTAAACCTATGTCCTTCTTTTGTCATTGCTGTGAAAATATTTTCATGTGTGGTTTTTCATTTTGAACTAAATTATTACTGATTTTTGTGTACATGCTATGAAAGACATGCAATTGTTCAAAGTTGGAACTAAAATCAAAGATTTTTTCACATCCTAATTTTCTTTCACTATTTATCAATTTACTTACACTTTGTGCCCTTGAGTTTTTTTTAAAAGAATAAAGGAAATGAGTGAAGCATGTAGTTGTATGGTACTTTATTGGATCATCTTTTCTGCAGACCAGTGGATTTAAACCTTGTTTCATCACCGACCTTGTTCCTTTACTGATTATGGGCAACCTCTAACAACCTGACAGCTTCTCAGATCAACTGGATTTTTGTTAATCGATGGGGAAAATATTTGATTTTTTTTGGTTGTCAAATTTACAACCTTGCTTTAAAATATACAAACTTAGAACATGAAGGTTGGGTAGCTCTCTGATTGGATAGGGAAAGGTGTGGGGAGCTGAAGGAAAGGAAGCAGAGGGCAAGAAAAAGTGAGAGACTCGCAAGGGGTTTAATGGAAATCAGAAAAACGGATGTTAATAATATTTGTTTGGAGAGTTCCTTCCCTCTGCTTTTTCCCTCCCAAATGTATCCACCTATGATCACTTCCCTTCTAACTGATGCTCCCCCCCACCTTTTTATTCAGACCTGCTTATACCTGAAGAAGGGCCAAAGCCCAAAATATAAAAGCCATAAAAGTAAAAGCACAGTTATAGAGTATAGAGTTTCAACAGAAACAAACATTGGTACAAAGCAAGTACAACACGATATTGCTGCGGACATGGAAAAGAAACTCTCTCTAAGCCTGTTGGTGTGGGATTTCACACTTTTGAGCCTTCTCACCTATGGAAGAGAGAGTGTATCTGAGGTCTTTCAATTTGTTGGCTGCCTTTCCTCAGCAGTGGCAGATATAGATGGAGACCACAGAGAGTAGGGAAGTTTGCATGATGTTCTGAGCTGCATTCATCATCTTCTACAGCTTCTTATCTTGAGCAGAGCAGCTCCCATACTACGCTGTGATACATCCAGTGAGGAAACCTTTCCTGGTGCACCTCTGTAGAAGTTGGGGGATTAAGGGAGCATATTAATCTTTGTCAGCAAGAGTGCTGGACAAAGTGGCGACTCTCTGCCTTACAGTAGACAAAACTTAAAGAATTTCATATGTTAGATTCTCAAGCCAAGCCAAGTTGTATTTATTTGTCGTTCATACCATAAACTTTGAAGTGTACAATGAAAAACAAGATTGTGTTTCTCTGGACCGCGGAGCTGGTTATTTACATGGATAAATTACCTCAGGAACCTTTTATAAATAACATTTCATAAATAACATATTGTAGCGGGGTCGCTACGGTTATAGCTGGAGGTATAATGGATTATAGTTTGAGGTTGAAAGAAGACTCACACACCAAGGGAGGGTAATCGACGCTGGCTTTATTGGGCTGCAGCTCTGTCTTTTATAGGCAGCTGGCTGTGTCACCACCGGGGTGTGGCTTGAGCGAGGCCAGCTGCTGATTGGCTGTCCCGGATGCACGGGCCCGGATTGGACCCCTGTGATCCGCTGATGGTGATTGGTCGATTCAACCGCTATTTCTGGGGTTTGTGGGATTGGACGTTTCATCCCGCGTGCTGTCTTCCCAATCGTTGTGTTCAACGGCTGTTTGTTGTGTCGGCCCGAGAAGTAGGCAGTGGGCCACTACATGCCCCCCACCCCCCAGAACTGGCAATTAGGACACTGTCCTTTAGCAGCCAACCCTTGGGCTATGGGGTCAGGTGAGTAACTGGCTAGTTAACGCTACGTGAGCTGGTTTCAGCTGGTTGAGCATGAAGGTCTCCTCCCTGCCACCAATGTTCAACACGCAGGTGGAGATGTTGTGCCTGACGACGCAGTATGGCCTTTCATACGGCTGTTGAAGAAGTGGCCAGTGGGCCCCACATTGGACGAATATTTAGTGACAATCTGCACAGTTCTTTGTGACAAAGGTGCTGGCTTGACTCTGAACTCTGGGCTTAACTGGGGCTAGTGAGCCCAGGCGCTCACGCAGTCAAGAGAATGTAGCCGCTGAGAGCTCCCTCAAGTCCTCAGAAGCCGCCATGAATTTGCCCAGATGACTGGGGTCATGGACCAAATTGGCAGAGGATGCCTCGAGATCCTTTACAAGGCGGTGCAGATGGCTAGCAGGACCCAAGGGAGTTTGCCGGCCCAGTTCGGACCATCAGAGCTGTCTTCAGGTGCCTGTCAAATCTCTCCACCAGCTCATTGGCCTGTGGGTGGTATGCTGTGGTGTGGTGGAATTGAGTCCCCAGTGCATTTTCTAAGGCGGTCCACAGGCTGAAAGTGAAATGGACCCCCTGTCAAATGTTAAGTATTCGGGGACCCCGAAACGTGCCACCAAGGTGTTCACTAAAGCCCGTGCACATTTCTCCATAGAGATTTCAGTTAGCAGCCATCTCGTCATCCGGTTGACCATAGTCAACAGATAATGTGCACCTCTGGATATAGGTAGTGGCCCCACAATGTCTATGTGCACGTGGCTGAGACGCTGGTGTGCTGGTTCGAAGAGCCGTGGAGGGCCTTTAATGTGGGTCTGGACCTTGGATGCCTGGCATTGAGTACATGTTTTGGCCTACTGAGTGACCTCTTTACGGAGGGCGTGTCAGACATATCTTTTTGCCACCATTTTAACTGTAGTCCTGATAGCAGGGTGAGCCAAATCAAAAACTCGTCTCATCCATGCGACCGGAATGACGGGGCGCGGTTTACCAGTTGAGGTGTCGCAGAGCAGCAGGCGGTTACCTGGGGCGAACTAGATGTCCTCTAGTTGCAGGCCAGTAAGTGCTGTCTGGTACGCTGATATGTCAGGGTCTGCCTGCTGCGCATCCGCCAGGGCTGAATAGTCGATACCCGGGGTAGAGTCGTGCACCACTAGGAAAGCCGGATAGGATAGGGCATCGGCTACCACATTGTCAAAAATCAGATATGTAGGACAGGTGCCACTGTTGTCTGGCTAACCATGGGTCTGACACCTTGCTGAAAGCAAAAGTAAGTGATTTGTGGTCTGTGCAAATGCTGAATTGCCTATCAAAGGCACTGTACTTGAGGTCTGGTGGCCTGAGATGTTTCCTGAAAAAGGCCAGCAGCTGCCACTGTCCGTTAACCAGTTGCTCAAATACATCCTCTACCACTGTGCTGGAAGCATCTACTGTGAGGGCGGTCAGGCGTCTGTCCTTGGATGCACAAGGAGGGTGCCTTTGGCTAGGGCGTCTTTGGTTGCGTGGAAAGCTGCAGTCGCCTTCTGTGCCCATTGAATGTCTTTACTGGGCCTTGCCATGAAGGGAAATGGGGGCTCATGATGCGGATCGCTGTTAATATGAAGCACTGATAAAAATTGACCATACCTGCAAACTCTTGGGAAAGGAACGAATAGTGTCCACTTTGATGGATAATGACCTGGCCCCATGTTGGTCAATCCGATGGGCCAGGAAATCAGTTCTCTTGGCCGGGTTGATGGTTAAACTGAACTCTGTTAGCTTGGAGAACAATAGTCTTAAGTTATTGGTGTGCTCGGTGCAGGTGTGGCTGGCTATGAAAATGTCATGAGGAAGACAAAGACAAAGTGCAGATCCCGGCCCAGTGTGCCCATCAACCTCTAGAAAGTCTGAGCAGCATTTTTCAGCCTGAATGGCATGTGGAGGAATTTAAACAATCCAAAGAGGGTTATGATGGCAGTTTTGGGAATGTCATCGGGGTGGACTGGGATCTGATGACAACCCCTGATGAGGTCCACCTTAGAGAATGTCCTTGCCCCTCGATATGGGGCACATGATACCTGTCAGGTGTGATGGCCTCATTTAGGCGGCGATGGTCTCCACACAGCCTCCAACTTCCCGCTGCCTTAGGTACAATATGGAGGGGTGAGGCCCATGGGCTATCGGAGTGCTGAACAATGCCGAGTTCTTCCATCTTTCAAAACTCTTCTCTGGTCAGGTTGAGTTTCTCAGGAGGGAGATGTTGCCCCCTGGCGTGGAGGGGAGGGCCCTCTGTAATAACCCCATGTTTGGGTTCCACTGAGTTGAAATGAGGTGTAGTGATGCAGGGAAATTCCGCTAAGACTCAAGCAAATTCATTGTCGGCAGTACTCACTGAATGCGGATGGGGGTTAGTAAGTTTGGTGTCCTTGAGCGAGAGTGTCTGAAATGTCCGGGTGTGTACCAGCTGATGCCCCTTAATGTTCACCAATAGCAAGCTGGCTCTCAGGAAATCGGCACCCAGTAATGGTTGTTGTACGGCTGCCATCGTAAATTCCAGGTCAATTGTCTATCCCCAAAGCAGAGGGGAATTGTACAGGTACCAAATATCTAAGTCTTGGAGCCATTTGCTGCTCGAAGCCCTCGAGCCTCTAGGCCGGACAGGGGATGATGCTGTACTGTACTGTCCACCAAGAAACGTCAGCCCAACAGGGTCTTGGATGTGGAGAGCGCTATGCAGTTGGCTGGTCATTGCAGCATCAATGATGGTCGGCCTTGGCATTTCCTTGGAATGCTCAGTGGGAGCAGTATCGATGGGCCTCGGAACCCCACCATTGATGATCACTGTGGGGTGCGTCGATCGGGTAGTCGGATGGTAGGTTGGATGGTTGGTCAGTGGGCTTCCTAGCCGGGTGTTGCTGACAAAGTGCTGTCACCTGTTCAAGTGAAGCACAGACATCCCTCTTCGCCGCTCATAACACATCTGCTCGGGCAGCCACCCTCCCAGGGTCATTGAAGTCTTCCTCTGCGATGAGCAGCCGGATCTCTTCAGGCAGCCACTCCAGGAAGATCTGCTGGAACAGCGGGCATGAGATGTGGCCATCATTGAGAGCGAGTATGTCGCTCATGAGGGTGGAAGGGGCCCTGTACCCCAAATCGTCGATGTGCAGCAGTAGAGTCGTGCGCTCACGGTTCGAAAGCCTGAAAGTGAGGGTTAATATCACCTTGATAGCCGCATACTTCCCTCGCTCCATGGGTTGTTGGAGGAAGTTGATGATGCAGGCTGCTGTGTCTTGATCAAGGACGCCGACCACAAGGTAGTATTCGTGTCATCTGCGGAGATCTGGTGAATGGTGATCTGCACCTTGGAACCACGTCCATGGTGCAACGTCCAGAAGCTTGGGAGCTTCAATGCTATGACATTGATTGTAGGCTGATCTTCCATTGTTGGGGGTCCAAAATGCCATTTGGACAAGTTGGGGTCATCACTGTAGCAGGGTCATTATGATTATAGTTGGAGGTATAATGGGTTACAACTCGAGATTGAAAGATGACTTGTACACCAAGGGAGTGTAATTGACACTGGGTTTATTGGGGTGCAGCTCTGCCGGGGCATGGCTTGACCGAGGCCAGCTGCTGATTGGCTGTCCTGGATGTGCGGGCCTGGATTGGACCCCTTGTGATCTGCTGATGGTCATTGGTCGAATCGACCGCTATTCCTTTGGCCTTTTGGGAACGGGCGTCTCATTCCGTGTGCTGTCTACCCAATTGTCGTGTTGGACGACTATTTGGCCGCGGGCTGCTACAATATCTCATAAATAACATATTACATATGCTAGACCTGTGTTCCTGGAGTTATAAGCCTCATGGCTTGGCGGAGAAACATGTCTTGTAATCTGGTCGTGAAGGCCTGAATGCTTCGGTACCTCTTCTTGGATGGCAGGAGGGAGAATAGATTGTGGGAGGGGTGTGTGGAATCCTTCACAATGTTTATGGCTTTCCTCAAACAATGGCTATTATAAATGTCTGCCATGGCAGGGAGAGAGACCCCAATAATCCCCTCAGCAGTCTTAACTATCTGGTGCAGGGACTTGTGTTTTGGGATGATGCAGCTCCCGAATCAGGCGGTGATGCACTTACATAGGATGCTCTCAGTGTATCCCCTGTAGAATGTAGTGAGGGTGGAGAATGGAAGCTGAACTTTCTTCAACCTCTGTAGGAAGTAAAGGCATTGTTGGGCCTTCTTGGCAATGGATCTGGTGTTGGGGGACCAGGAGAGATCCTTGCCAGGTGCACGTCAAAGAATTTGGTGCTCTTGACTACCTTGACAGTGGATCTATCGTTGGTCAGCGGAGAGTGGTTCCCCCCAGGCTCTCCTGAAGTCAACCACCATTTCCTTTGACTTGTTGACATTCAGGTGTAAGTTGTCTCTGCACCAGTCCGTTAATGATTGCAGCTCCTTCTGTAAGCTGACTCATTGTTCTTGCTGATGAACCCTACCACAATCAGGTTGTCAGTGATTTTGATGATGTGATTAGAACTGTACCTCAATGCACAGTCGTGGGTCAGCAGGGTAAACACCAATGGGCTAAGCATGCAGCCCTGGGGGGCCCCCGTGCTCAGCGTGATGGTGTTGGATATGCTGTTTCTGATCCCAACTGACTGAGGTCTTCCAGTTAGGATCCAGTTACAGGTGCTGCGGAATGATTGTGTTGAATGCTGAGGAAGTCCACGAACAGCATTCGAACATACAAGTCATTATTTTAAAGATGGGTGAGGGCTATGTGGAGAATGGTGGCAATAGCATCATCAGGAGATCAATTGGGATGGTATGCACTGCAGGGTTTCCAGTGAGGGGGCAGCTGAGCCTTGATGTGCTCCTTGACTAGCCTCTCGAAGCACTTCATGACAGTGGACATGAGTGCGATGGGTCGGTAGTCATTGAGACACAACACTGAGGGCTTCTTTGACACAGTGATGATAGCGGCCATCTTGAAGCATGTTGGTATGATGGCACTGCTCAGGGGGATGTTGAATATGCCTGTGAAGATGTCAGCTAGTTGGTTCACACATCCTCTGAGCATCTTGCTGGTGATGTTATCTGGTCCCACAGCCTTACGAGTGTTGACCTTGAGCAGCATCCTTCTCACTTCAGCTCTCATGAAACGCAGTGCCTGCTCATAAGGAGGAGGTGTGGACTTCCTTGCCTCCATGTCGTTTTTCACTTCGAAGCGCACGTGAAAGTCTTTCAAAGCATCTGGGGAGGGAGGCATCCTTGGCACAGCTTTGAGGTTGGTGATGGCACGGATGACCTCCCACATTCGCCGTGTGTCACCACTGTCCTCGAAATGATTCTGAATCCTCCAGTCATGAGCCCTCTTTGCCTCCTTGATGGCAATGTCCTCTCTGCTTGTCCCACTCCACTGTTACCTCGGTGAGGGAGAGCACTCTTCCTTGTTGACACATTCTTGAGTATCCAGTGGTAGTCAGAAAGCCATCTCTATTTCTTATCACATGCCTGCACCATTATTACCGATGTTCTCTGAAATTTATTCATATTATGTAATTTTGGTTTCAACAACATTTGAAAAGTGTCCTTTCCAAATGTGGTCCAAACCTTCAGCAATCCCTTTAAATGGGTCACGGTGTATCAGTCATTTATCCTTACACAAAATCTTCCAGATGAAGAGTCCAGTCACAAGTCTTCAGTCCCTGACATAAATATTAATTAATTTCAAGCTACTGTCCCTCTCTGCCACCTGTACTCGATTTGTCACAACCAGGTTGCACTTGACTGTAAGAAATGCAAGAGTATTGTTGGCTGGATTAGTAATATCGCATGATTCTTTATATGCCTATGTACCATTGAAGCTCTTATCTTTCACCTTTTAGTATTTCACAGGAATAGTCAAGTCCACCTTGTCTCTGTAAACTTGGTCAAATATGAACAGGCATGAAGCAAGTTACCTAATGACAGATCCCAGTGATCAATGACTTGCCTTCAAATTTCACATTCTTGATTTCAATCCTTCTATGGCTTTGTCTCACCATTTCAACAATCTCCAGTTTGGACTGCAATGTGGGCCTCTGACCACATGATCAATTACATTTAACCAATATCTCTTCACATAGCCAGGTATCCATATTTTTGATGATGGACTTTCAAAATGCTGTTGAATATTTTGCTAACTGAAGTATGAGGAATGGAAATTAGTGACAGGTAGAAAGGTGAGCTACTTTTCAGTTTTTCATTTGGAGCACCCAATTTTGTAGTAAGAACTCAAATCCACCATCAGTTTTCTATTTGCCAGAATTATAATTACTGCACATTATAATGCATGGTTAGTGTAGCGGTTAGACGACACTATACTGCGCAAGCGACCAGGAATCTAAACTGGTGCTGTCTGTAAGGAGTTTGTAGTTTCTCCTCTTGTCTGCATGGGTTTCCTCTGTGTGCTCCAGTTTCTACCCACCCTTCAAAATGTACTTGGGTTGTTGGTTAATTGGGGTATTTGGGCACCACAGGCTCATGGGCCAGAAGGGCCTGTTACCGTGCTGTATGTTTAAATTTAAATTTAATAAAAAAAACACATTTTGAGTATTTTGATCTGTTATGTATGTCAGTTTTTAATAAAACTCCATTGGGGACGATTATTAATGTTGAGCATAATCATTGGTTGAACAAGTGATGTCCTAAAGCAGTGCATGAAGTTGGTAGAAAAACCTAGTGATGAAATTATGTCACTGTCAGATTTGAAAGGCAAGATTCTGTCAACTCGTAGAAGGTCGACAAGACAACCTTTACAAGGAAAATATTAAAGAATATTTAAATTGTTGAAACAGCTGTACAACATTTTATCTATGGCTTTCATTCATTAAATATTAGTTGTATTCTACTTTTTATTGTTAAAGATGTCTTGAACTGGGCCTGTATTATATGCATCAGTGCACTGGGTGGTATGGACCATCAGAGGACTGTTTCAGTTCTGAGATCTGGATTTGAAGTCGATCCAAACTGATGAGTCTCAAAAAGGTCTTTGTTACATAGGGCAGCATTAAAAAAAATTCTTTCCAATTTTGTCCTATTTTTTGGAGGTTCAGGGAGTTAGTGGCACCAAGATTTTGAGGTAGAGACTAAGATGAATGGCTACAAAAGAGCTGAGGGATCATGTTTTGTTGCTTTTTTATTGCCTTAGAATGGCTGGTTCTGGTCCAAAGCAGAAAATTGTCTCATTTCCCTTGTTCTTTTATCTTGTGGCATTAGTATTCATTTAAAAACTGCAAATATAGTTCAAAATCACGGAACTTTCATTTGGAATGAAGGATTGTTATACTTTATTACACCAATAAAGTACAACAGTCATTTGTTCAAAATCTTCAAAGAAATAATTTGGTAAGATATAATTGGTTATCAATATTTTGAAATTGATTGAGGAATCTTGTATTAAATTAAGAATTTTCAAGAAAGCAATTTAGTTTAAACTGAAGTAATCAGTTTCTTTCAAGAGAGATCTTCAGTTGAAGTAACATGGTATTTCTTTTGATAATAGTAGAAGAACGAACAGGTCCTAGTTCCTGGGGATCAGCTGACCAGCCAAGTCCACCATATGAATCCTCGAGGGTAAGTTTGTTTCAATTCTAACCTTTTTTTCTTGTAACGTTATCATTTTTACTATATTTAATTTTAATGACTTGTAGTTTGACTATCTAATTGATTTCAGTTTTTAAAAAAAAACTTGAAATGGAGAATTGACTCATTTAGCTCATGAAGTTATCTAAATTTTTGCCAGAATCAATTTTTAAGGATTGCAAAAACAACCCTTGATACTTTCTCAGAATAGATGCAGTAATAATTGATATTACTCTTACAAGTCCAGTCTTTATCTGTTTTGTCAGGTTTTCAGGAAGCAGTGTGGGTGCATTGTTGGAATGAATTGGGATGGAGGTTAACAAAGTGTCAGTAATCAATAAGGAAATTATCATGAGGGAGAAAATGATGATGTCTCAATATGATGTTCTCTTTGCTTTTGTGACATTTTTCTCATTGATTCTCCCTGTCATGGCTGTAATGAGATGGTTAATCATGAAAGGATAAATGAAGACCAAATAAAGTTGGAAAGGAAATATTTGACGTTTGTTCAAGTGTAAAATTTCCTTGTTTACAGTATCTGAAGGTCTAGGCAAGTTGTTATGGATCCAGAATACCAAGGTTGTTGCCTTATTGAATCTTGAGTTTGATGAGAGTGGAAAAAATGACCTACGCTTTGGAGTGTGGAAGGATGAGACAAGACTTGATAGATGTCTAGAAAATTGTGAGAGGCATAAATAGGGTGGACAGCCAGCACCTGTTTCCAAAGGCAGGAATAGCAAACACCAGAGGACATATGTACAAAGTGAAGGAAGGAAGTTTAGGGGAGACATCAGGGCATGCTTGTTACACAGAGAGTTATGGGTGGCTGGAATGCCTTGCCAGGCGTGGTGGAGGAGGCTGAAACATTACCGGCATTTAAGAGACTCTTAGGTGCATGGATGGAATAAAAAAATAGAGGGTTACGGGGTTGGAAGGGTTTTATATTTTTTTAAAGGTATATATGGGTTGGCACAACATTGAGGGCTGAAGGACCTGTTTTGCGCTGCAGTGTCCTATGTTTGCTGGAGATCAGAAGGAGGAGAAATAATCTCATGATATCAAAACAAGATTTGAACAGCTTTTACATGATGGGTATTAGAGTGGCTTTTCCTTGTGTTGCAGTCTTGATCATGGGGCATCCGAGGAAGGGGTTAGCTATTTCGAACTGAGGTGAAAAGAAATTAATTAACTTGATGGATTTAAAGGTTTCACCTTGAGTAGGATGTGAACGCTCAATAATTAACCATTTTCAATTTTGTTTTGAACTCTCAAGAGCATACAGGTTCATGCGAGAAAGTGTACTTGACATGTAGGATCAGTAAAGCAGGCTTGAGGAACATTATGGTTTACTCTGTTTTTTATTCTTAATTAACACATTGTACAGTTTTCAATGAGAGCCTACATTGCAACAGAAAATGTGATTTTTGTTGAGAATACAGGTAGTCCTTGACTTATAACATTGTATGTCGGAATGGATGCAAGTTGGAACTTTGCCTGTGTACGTGGAGTACCGAAGTCTTAAAGCAAACTTTTTAATGAGATCCTTTGTCATCATAGATTTTTGTTTTATCTGACAAACTATAACAGGGACACAGGGGATGTAAGAGTCAAAATGTGCGTATTCCGGGGTCCATAGGCTGGGCGTGGCCATCTTGATTCCTGTGTGCATGGTGGGTTCCTGTATTGGAGATCGGTTGGCACATGCATGAGAGTTAAAGGTGCAAATTCAATATTCAAAGGCACTTAAACTATCACGCAAGCAGCAAACCAAATTCAAATACAGAAACCCAATGCGCTTGGACACCAAACTTCAATACATGCACCAACCGAAGACTTACTGTGCCCAGCCTATGGACCCCGGAACCCCAACGAAGAAGGTAATTATGCACATTTTGGCTCTTACGTGACCTATATCCCTGTTATAGTTTGTTAAATATAACATAAACCATGTAAATGTTATGGTTTTTACATATATTAAATTTGGTCATATGTGCGAATAGATGTAAATTGAGTAGGTCGTAAATCGGGGAGTACCTGTAAGTTGACAAAGCTTTGGATTTTGTTATGACATTTTGTTATGACATTTTCACACTGAAATTGAAGGCTGATCATTGCGGCTGCCTCCTAGTTATTTCAATTTCTCGCTGCTTTGTTTCCCCCGAGTTGACCATCTGTTTAATATTGTCTTGGGGAAATTGCATCTTCTGGCATTTTTTTTTACCAGCTGGATTCCTTGATTGTCTTTTTTTTCCTGATTAAACTTAATTTGCTGAGCAGAAAACTATCATCCGAATGTCATTAGAAGAAGGTTTTTTGAAAAGATGTTGCACATCAATGATCCTGTCTGGTACTTGCATTAAGTAAAGGAACATTGAAGATTTGATCAGTGGAGATCTGTTTCAGATAAGTTGTGCTCCCCATATTCAACTGAGAATCATGGCAATGTCACTTAAGTTGGATATGGAAATAGTTTTGTGATATTCCATGATGTTGGCAGTGCAATTGGACCTTAAGTATGTCATGTATACTATTCTAAACTGACTTGTCTTTACGAAAGCAAAATGAATGACAGCATGCCATATTGGGACATATTTTTGACATTATGCTTGAATCAGCATTACTTGCACTCTAAATTCTGACAGCTATCGAAAAATAATTTAACAAATTAAACTGGAATCAGGAGTTTTTTCAGAGTTAAGAATTAGGTTTATTGTCATGAATGTGTCACAAAATTTGTTGTTTTGAGGCAGCAGTATTGTGTATTCTTTCATGAAAGACCCCAACAATGAAGACGCTGTTTACATCCGGTACCGCACGGATGGCAGTCTCTTCAATCTGAGGCGCCTGCAAGCTCACACCAAGACACAAGAGCAACTTGTCCGTGAACTACTCTTTGCAGACGATGCCGCTTTAGTTGCCCATTCAGAGCCAGCTCTTCAGCGCTTGACGTCCTGCTTTGCGGAAACTGCCAAAATGTTTGGCCTGGAAGTCAGCCTGAAGAAAACTGAGGTCCTCCATCAGCCAGCTCCCAACCATGACTACCAGCCTCCCCACATCTCCATCGGGCACACAAAACTCAAAACGGTCAACCAGTTTACCTATCTCGGCTGCACCATTTCATCAGATGCAAGGATCGACAATGAGATAGACAACAGACTCGCCAAGGCAAATAGCGCCTTTGGAAGACTACACAAAAGAGTCTGGAAAAACAACCAACTGAAAAACCTCACAAAGATAAGCGTATACAGAGCCGTTGTCATACCCACACTCCTGTTCGGCTCCGAATCATGGGTCCTCTACCGGCACCATCTACGGCTCCTAGAACGCTTCCACCAGCGTTGTCTCCGCTCCATCCTCAACATCCATTGGAGCGCTTTCATCCCTAACGTCGAAGTACTCGAGATGGCAGAGGTCGACAGCATCGAGTGAACGCTGCTGAAGATCCAGTTGCACTGGATGGGTCACGTCTCCAGAATGGAGGACCATCGCCTTCCCAAGATCGTGTTATATGGCGAGCTCTCCACTGGCCACCGTGACAGAGGTGCACCAAAGAAAAGGTACAAGGACTGCCTAAAGAAATCTCTTGGTGCCTGCCACATTGACCACCGCCAGTGGGCTGATAACGCCTCAAACCGTGCATCTTGGCGCCTCACAGTTTGGCGGGCAGCAACCTCCTTTGAAGAAGACCGCAGAGCCCACCTCACTGACAAAAGGCAAAGGAGGAAAAACCCAACACCCAACCCCAACCAACCAATTTTCCCCTGCAACCGCTGCAACCGTGTCTGCCTGTCCCGCAACAGACTTGTCAGCCACAAACGAGCCTGCAGCTGACGTGGACTTTTTACCCCCTCCATAAATCTTCGTCCGCGAAGCCAAGCCAAAGAAAAAAAAAGAATTGTGTATTACAGGTGGAAAGGTTTTAGAAGGGCTCAGGCCTGTAACGTTGGTTCTACTATATATCTTTACCTCTTATGGATGCTGCGAGATAGCTAAGTTCCTCCACCAATTCTGTGTTTAACATATTTATCATCTACAGAACAAGTCTGATTATCTGAAACATTGGTGACCAGGCCTATTTTGGATAAACGATATTTTCAGATGACTGGTCATTTTTTAAAAACAGCCCATTAGCAATGGCAAATTATTTGTAACAGTGTTCAGACAACAACAAACAATAAGGGAAGGCTTTTAAAGCATGAAATAATGTTTAATTCTCACCAAAAAAAACAACCTGAACAAAATAAGATAAATCTTATTCTACTCAGAGGTTTTTCCAAAATTCCAACATTTTTTCCAGCTGTGATGTCAGTTTGGCCCTGAAAAAATTTCCAGATAGTTGAGGATTTCTGATTGATTTGCATATCCTCGTTTATCTGAAATTTTTTTGGAGGCGAAATAATTTTTGGAGCCTAACAGACATCACTTCCGGGTCCAAAATAATTTCCAATAACTGAGGATTTTGGATAGTCCGATGTCGGATTATCAGAGTTGTACTTATATTTTGTATTGCCTTTTTAATTTGATCAAGTATACTGTTTGCCTGAATTTGATTGATATCCCTCTCAATATTTCCTACCATGCACCTCTCTAAAAGTCTTCTAAATATTGCATTTATACTTGTCTCTACCACTTTCTCTGGTATCTGTTCCACATGCACACCTACCCTGCCTGCCAGGCCCTTTTTAAATATTCCCCCTTCACCTTTAGATTTAGTTTTAGACCCCCCCTCCCCCCCCAACATTAGGAAAAAGTTCATTACCTTTTATCTATGTCTCTCATAATGTTGTATATCTCCAAGTTTCTCCTCTGTCTCCTGCACTCTATGGAGAAAGTCCCAACATTTTCATCATGTAATTCACAGCTGCCTGTTCTGGTAATGTTTTTGTAAATCATATCAGCTTAATGACATCTTTCCTACAGTATGGCGACTAAAACTGCACAATATACCAAGTGTTGTCTCATCAATGTCTTGTGCAGTTGGCACATTAAGCTCCAACACTTCATTGAGTTGGCCAATAAAAGAAAAGCATGCCAAACACCTTAATCACTGTACTGGCTATCTGCTCTCTCCCCTCTTCAACTGATTCTGCTTGACCCATTGAGTTCCCCCACAGAATGTTTTATCCCCCTTGCATCCATCTCCATGGTTAAAAGATGAATAAAATATTTGTTTATTTGCTAGAGTCAAGGTGGGGCTGCTTAAAAGTAAAAGAGGGAGCATGTGCCTGGAGGTTAGGATGTCCTAAATGAATACTTTGCTATAATGTTCACCAGAGAGAGGGATTTGGTCAATGTGAAGGTCAGTATCGAATAGACTTGTATGTTGAGGTTAAGAAAGAAGAAATACTAGATCTTCTTCAAAATATTTGGATTGATAAATCCCCAGGACCATATGAGATGTACCCCAGGCTACTACAGGAAATGAGGGAAGAGATAACAGGGGGAATGGAAATGATCATTGTGTCCTCCCTGGCTGCAGGGTAGGTACCAGAGGATTGGAGAATGACAAATGTAGTCCCCTTGTTTTAAAAATGGTAATAGGGAGAAACCTGTGAATTATAAACCAGTGAGTGGTGGGAAAACTATTTGAGAAGAATCTTGGGACAGGATTTACAAGGATTTAGAGAATCATTTTTCTCAGGTTGTGCCTCACAAGTTTAATTGTGTTCTTGGAGGAAGTAACAACTGAAATTGATGAAGATAGGGTGGTAAATGTAGTGTATATGCATTTTAGTAAGGCATTTGACGAGGTCCCCCATGATAGATTCATGCGGAACATCATGAGGCATGGGATCCATGGAACCTTAGCTGTGTAGATTCAAAATTGGCTTGCCTGCTGAAAGCAGAGGGTAGTAGTGGATAGAACATATTCTGGACATAAGTGGCTAGCGGAGTTCCACAGGGATCTGTTCTGGGACCCATGCTCTTTGTGATTTTTATAAATGATTTGGATGAAGAAGTCAAAGGATGGGTCAATATGTTTGCAGTTGACATGATGGTTGGAGGATTGTGGATCGTGGTCGTTGTAGGTTAGAACAGGTTATAGACGGGACGCAGAGATGGGCAGAGAAGTTGAAGATGGAGTGTGAAATTATGCATTTTGGAAGGTCAAACTTGAAGGTGGAATACATGATTAATGGTAGGGTTCTTAATAGATTGGAAGAACAAAAGGAACTTTGAGCCTAAATCCATAGATCTCTCAGGGTTGCCTGCTGTCTAGGTTGACAGGGTAGTTAAGAAGGTTTATAATTGGGAGATTGGGTTCCTGAGCTATGAGGTAATGTTACAGCTCGAAAAATTCTGGTTAGACTACACTTGGAATATTGTATTGTTACGGAGTCCAGAGGACCCCAAAACCTATCAGCAGTAGATATGCACCACAACACAGGGTTACTTAAACAAAAGTAGTTTTTAATTATATTTGAACAAGAAAACAGAATTGAACTTTAACTTATTACTATCAACTTACTTAACCCACCTAATCCCCCCTCTAATACTAAGCGCAGGTGTGTTTAATGTATATTTAAGATTAGAAAAGTTTTTTGGATCACAGTCCAATCTCACTGGTTGCAGGCCATTCTTGTACTGTGCACAGAAGTTAGCATTAACAAAGTTCACCAGACTTTGGTGCTTAACAGGCAAATGGTTACCACTCAGGAGGGTTCTTGCTGGTTTTCAGAGAGAGATTCCTTTTCCAGGACATCCACAACTGATTCCTTCTCAATCAGTCTTGCTGACGAAACTTGCCCCCTTCAGGGTTCTCCAGATGATCCTCTTTCTCTCAGGTCACCTTTCAGACTGCCAATCTCCTCCTTTGACCAGACAGTTTTCCAAAGTTTACCAGCTTGTCCTTCTGGAACTGATTTCTGACTCTCTCCTCTCACTCTGAGAGCAAAACTCTTCTCCTCTGTCTGCAAAGATCACATGCTCTCCCAGGCAAGCTGCTGTCCATACTTTGTTGCCTCCTGCAAAAAGCATTCTGCAAAAGTCCTGCAAATATTCTGTGTTTTAAAAGTGTGTGAAGAAGCTGCTCTAACAATTCCTCCCAAACCACCTCTAAATACTCTGTCACAGTATTCAGTTCCCTCAAGATGGAAAGGATGTGGAAGTTTTGGAGAGGGTGCAGTGGAGATTTAACAATATTGGCACATTGGAAAATGTATTTTATGAGGCGAAGTTAACAGGCTTTTCTCTGGAGCAAAGGATGAGAGATTACTTAATAGAGGTCAAGATTATGAGAGGCATAGGGTGACAGGAGCAAAAATTAGAGGGTAAGATGAGGGGAGAAAAATTTAAGGGAGATGTCTGGGGTAAGATTTTTGTACACAGAGAGTAGTGGGTGCCTGGAATACATTGCCAGGGATTGTGGTGGAAGCTGGTACAATAAGGACATTTTAAAAACTCTTTGACACATAAAGGATGCAAGACAAATAGGATTATAGGTGTAAGGTGGGGAAGGTTGAGATTGTGGGCTGAAGGGCTTGTACTACGCTGTAATACTCTATGTTCAAAAAGACACCACTGTAGTGGCCTGTGCATGGAGACAGGGACTGGCCCACGAAATGGCTGACGAACACAGCAACGGGGGTGAACCCGGCCATCGTCCCAGGTGACCTGCAATGCGGGTAGATGGGGAACTGTGGCAGGAATGCTGGCCAATCCCAGGCCAGCGCTCCGATGACGCAGGGCACTGACGTCAGTGCCTGGGGCCTGTATAAATGCAACAGCCTGTGCCGTAAACCAGTCTCATCTTCAAGGCTTCGAGTTGTTCTTCTCCACGCCTGCTTACTGCGAATGCTACACCACCTTAAAAATAACATTTCAAAAGCCAGAATGGGAGAATTGCAAATTTTTGACGTCTCATCAAATGTCTATATAGTGCTTTTAATTTGTAAACCTGGTGCAAATTGCCTTGAAGTAGGCAAGTCACTCTGTGCTATTTTGTTGTGCTCTTGTCAGCTTTTAAAATAATGCTTTGCAAAGTTTATCATATTGGCAATGATCTTTCAACCAATTTAGAAGTGAGTTGCTGACAGCTGACCATATGTGATCTTTGGAGCAGAAACTGTTGGATGTAATAAGATCATTTACATGACATCTTGATTTGCCTTTTCTTTTGAAATCTTCTTCAGGCCAAAGAGACATTTATTAATTATACCATGTTGCTGGAGTTTTAAATCTCTGCCATTAAGTCATTGATAGGTATGGAGCAGTTGATGAATTGCCTTGCAGAAAATAAACTGCTGGCTTCATTTTGCTTTGCTGTTACCTTTTATTTTGTTTACTTTCCTTTTCAAATCGAAACATAGTATTTGGTTGCCGGCCAGTTTTTCAGGCCGGGGAGCAACAGTAGCTACCAGAGGACACTCTTCGAGTCAGACTGAACTGTAAATGTCACTGTAAATACCTCCTTTATGTCTATCACATGCATTTCATTGATTTTGAAGAAGTTAAACTGAAGCAAAGATTCACCTGGGATTTTTGAATCTCAGAAGATTAAGGCATTGAGGCAGAAGACATTGTGACATGCATCCATAAGAAGTTAGTGATTTGATGGTTATGTCACAAGCCCTTTGGATAAACTGATGGAACAAAGCCCAGTTCGTGCAGCCTGATTTTGCCCTATTAATGCTGTCTTGAAAGTTTGCCTGCAGCTGAGAGTATGATGAATGTTCAGTGACTGTAGATCTAATGATCCCAGAGGATTCTGGGTTTGAGGCTGTAGAAGTTGTCTTGAATTTTTTTTTTGTCGGCAATGCCCTCTGGACTTCTAACTCTGTATATTCTACCATCGGCTCGTTTTATTGTTGCATTGGCTGCTTGTATTCATTCCTGTAATTAATTTTCTGTGATTAGTATCACTGAAAAAGATCCAAAAAGAATTGCAGAGGAAATTCTGCACTTTCCTGAAAGCATACTGTTAACCTTTTCGTAAAGTTGCTTTTCTTAATCAACAAACTTGCTTCATAATTACAAATAGTGAAATTGATTAATGTTCTTTGGCACATTTGTCAGTCAGACAACTGCTTTTATTTCAAACAAGTCGAAACAGTTTCAGTTTTAATCATTGCTACTTGCTGGAGATGAAGATTTTAACTTCATATTTCGGTTGCTTTTTAATATCAGTAGGTTTCTTTTGCCTACAGGCATGCCTACAGGCAAGGGATGCTGTTTAGTGGTATCAATGCAGTCCCAAGTATGAAGGATTCATCCATAACTGGAATACAAAGTTAATTAATCACCAGAACAGACAGATACTGCTGCAGCACAAACTACTTACTGCTGTGTCAAGACACTCACTTGCATTCCAATTTCTTATTTGCACACAATTCCTGAGAAGCAATAGTCATAAAATGGTATTGGTTCTCACTAATTCCTCCTTCAACTTGAAATTGGCAAATTTTATACTGTATCTTGAACTGGTTGAGTAAAAATTTCTTTCCAATAGCCAATTTTAGAGATAAAGCATGGGAACAGGCCTTCCGGCCCATAATCCTGCACCACCCTCGTACCCCGATGTAACTAATCAACCATATGTTTTAGGAATGTAGGAGGAATATGGAGAACCTGGAAGAAACCCACGTATTCACAGGGAGAATGTGGGTTCTTATAGACAGCAGACAGTGATTTGAACCTGGGTCATTGACGCTGATGAAATAGTGTTGCACCCACCACTCTGGTAACCATGATTCCTACTGAACTCATTGTCTTTGGTCCGAACCAGAATTTATTTTCCTGGCAACTGACTGAAGTTGAAATTAAGTGTATTTGATCCCATGAAAATTTAAAACCACATATTTGTGCCAGAGCTATGATCACATGCGTCCACTCTGATGAAGTGACATAACTTAACACCCGTTCCAAATCCTGCAAAGTTCATCTGTTCAAGTTTATTATCATCTGATTGTACTAGTACAACTGAATGAAATAATGTTCTCTGGCCCTTGGTGCAAAATATGCAAACACACTAACAGGCGTAACATACATACAAACAATCGATATGCAATGCATACCTAAAAATAAATAAATATTGTTTAATAAAGAGTAGAGTCACGGAGGGTTTGTATGAAGGAATTCAGCACTCACTGCCCGTGGGAAGAAGCTGTTTCTCAGTCTGGTGATTCTGGCTCTTTTGGCTGCTCTTCTTAATTTTTTTTGGGACTTCTGTCTATTCTTGTGAGATGTTTAATTCCTGAGTTGGTAACTGTATAATGATAACAGTAAAACGGTAACCAAAATGGATCAAATTAGGTAATGGAAAATCTGCCTTGAACTTTTAATCGATTTGTACATAGAATCAAGTGTCATGCTGCATGGATACGGGCCCATCAGCCCAACTTGTACATGCCATCAAAGATGTCCCACCACATTACTGCCACTTGCCTGTGTTTGCCCCACATCCCTTGAACCCTATTCTATCCATGCATCCACCCAAATATTTCTTAAAGATTGCAATATCACCTGCCTCAACCACATATGGCAGCCCATTCCAGTCACCCAGCATACTCTGCCTTCTTTTCTCCTCCTCTCCATCCCTTTCTCTCTCCATCCCCCCTCCCTTTGTTTGCTTCCCTCCCTTATCCACCTATTACCTCCAACGTGTGGGACTGTGCTCCTCCCCCCCACTATTTTGTTCTGGCACCTGACTACACTTTGCTCATACCTTGATGAAGAGCTCAAGCCTGAAACATTGGTTATGTATCTTTATTTTGATATACACTGTGACTTGCTGAGTTTCTCCAACATTGCGTTTTTGCACCCACCACCCTGTTTTTTTTAAAAAGAAAGTACCCCTCTGGTTCCTGTCTCTTCTCCTCACCTTAAACCTGTGTCCTCAGGTCACAGATTCCATTTCTCTGGCAAAAGACTCTTTGCATCCACCTGATCTATTCCTCATGATTTTGCATACCTCTGAGATCACTCATTTTCCTCCTGTTCTTCCTGTGCTCTAAGGAATAAAGCCATTGCCTGCTCAGCCTCTCCCTATAGGCCAGGTCCCTGAGACCTGTACACTTTTTCTGTAGCATGGTGACCAAACTGAATATCTTGTACAACTGCAACATGACTTCCCAACTTCTGTACTCAATAGAACATAGAACACCACAGCACAGTACAGGCCCTTTGGCCCTCAATGTTGTGCTGACCCTTGTTCTTTTTTAAAAAAGTGCTAAAACCTTCCTATTCCATAGCCCTCTATTTTCCTTCAGTCCATGTGCCTGCCTGAGTTTCTTAAATGCCCCTAATGTTTCAGTCTCCACCACTATCCCTGGCAAGACATTACAGGCACCCACAACTCTCTGTGTAAAAAAAAAACTTAACTCAGATATCTCCCCTAAACTTCCCTCCCTTCACTTTATACATATATCCTCTGGTGTTTGCTATTCCTGCCCTGGGAAACAGGCGCTGGCCTCTCATAATCTTGTAGACCTCAATTAAATCTCCTCTCATCCTTCTACACTCCAAAGTCCCAGCTCTGATAACCTTGCCTCATAAGACTTATTTTCGAATCCAGATAACATTCTAGTAAAACTCCTCTGCACCCTCTTCATAGCTTCCACATCCTTATAATGAGGTGACCAGAACTGAACGCAATACTAAGTGTGGTCTCACTAGAAATTTGTAGAGATGCAACATGACCTCTTGACTCTTGAACTCAATCCCCCTATTAATGAAGCCTTTTTAACTATTCTATTAACCTGTGTGGCGACCTTGAAGGATGTATGGATTTGGAGCCCAAGGTCCCTCTGTTCATCCACACTCTTAAGTAACCGACCATTAGCCCTGTACTCAACATTCTGGTTTGACCTTCCAAAATGCATCACCTCACACTTACCCACATTGAACTCCATCTGCCACTTTTCTGCCCAATTCTGCATCCTGTCTATATCCTCTTATAACCTTTGACAACCTGCAGCTTCATCCACAACTCCTCCAACCTTCATAATATCTGCAAACTTACTGACCCATCCTTCCAACTCTTCATTCAGATCATTTTTAAAAATCGC
This sequence comes from Narcine bancroftii, assembly GCF_036971445.1. NCBI lineage: Eukaryota > Metazoa > Chordata > Chondrichthyes > Torpediniformes > Narcinidae > Narcine > Narcine bancroftii. The sequence goes on from NC_091482.1 coordinate 45,099,153, forward strand.
AATGAGCAGGGGTTCCAGAACAGATCCGTGCGGAACTCCACCAGTCACTGACCTCCAAGCAGAATACTTTCCTTTCGCTACTACTCTCTACTTTCTACATGCAAGCCAATTTTTTTTATCCACACAGCCAAGGTTCCATGGCTTTCTGAAAGAGTCCTTCATCGGGTACCTTGTAAAGGTAGTTCCATTTAGAATATAGCATACATGAAATTCTTTAACTTTTGTCCTCCATAAGGCAGACAAAAAGTCACCACTTTATTCAACGCCCCTCACAGAAACCTACAGCACCTGGTGTTCCGAGGCGGTCTCGCCTCCAAGTACTGACCAGTCCTGAGCCTGCTTAGCTTCCGAGATCAGACACACTCAGGCACATTCAGGCTATTAGGTCATGTGAAATTCCTCACTAAAATTCATGTAGACCACGTCTACCACCTTACCCTCAAAAATTAATTTTGTTACCTTCTCAAAAAACTCAATTCGGTTTGTGAGCACGACCATCCCTTCAAAAAGCCTTGAGTAGACTGTACTTCTCCAAATGCTCATAGATCTTATCCTTAAGAATCTTCTCCAATAATTTACACACCACTGACGTAAAATTTCACTGGTCTAAAATTCCCAGGATTCTCCCTATTACCATTTTTAAACATGGGGGACTACATTTGTGATTCTCCAATCCTCTGGCACTTCCCCTTCAGCCAAAGAGGATAGATCATAGCTATTGCTCCAGCTATTTCTTCCCTCACTTCCCACAGCCATCTGGGGTATAGTGCGTCCAATCCCGTGGATTTTACAATATTGATGTTTTTAAGAAGATTAACACTTCCTCTTCCTTAAATCTCCACATCGTACAGCACGCAAGTCTGTTCTTTACTGATCTTGTGAATGCTGATTGATGAAGGCCAATGTGCAAAAAGCCTTTATGACCACCCTATCTACTTGTGATGCCACTTCCAAGGTACATTGTACCTGTACTCCTCAATCTCTCTGCTCTTCAACGCTTCCCAGATCCCTACCAACATCCCAAATCCCTACCATTCACTGTGTAGGTTCTACTTCGTTAGACATCTCACATTTCTTTGTATTAAATTCAATCAACCATTCCTCTTCCCAACTGCCTAACCGATCAAGATCCTGTTGCAATCTTTGGCAACCGACTTCACTCCCTACAATACCAGACACTTTCATGTCATCTGCAAACTTGCTTATCATGGCATGTATGTTTTCATCGAAATAATTGATAAAGATAAACAGCAGCAAGCCCTGTAACATGCTGCTAGTCACAGCATTCTACCGTCACCCTCTGCTTTCTACCAAGAAGCCAATTTTCTATCCATTCTGCTATCAATCCTTGGATCCCATGCAATCTTACCTTCTAAAACAGGCTTTTCTGCAGAACCTTAATAAATTCCTTGCTGAAATCCACACAGATTCTGAAGCTCCGCCCTCATCAACCACCTTAGTCACACCTTTTTTAAAAAGAAAGTTCATTTAAATTTGTGAGACATGATTTTGCAGTTACTAAACCATGCTGACTACCCTTAATTAGCCCATGCCAATTGAAGTGCACATGTGTCTTCTCCCTCAGAATGTTTTCTAGTAACTTATCAACCACAGATGTTTGGCCTGTAGTTCCCAGGCTTTCCCTTTGTCACCCAGCAAACCTGCTTCCCAGGATGTTGGCCCCTCTCTAATTCAAGTGCAACCCATCCCTCTTGAACAAGTTGTCTATCCCCCAGAAGATATACCAATGATCCAAAAACTTGAATCCCTGTCACCTGCACCAGCTCCTCAGCCACAAACTCAACTGACTTACCTTCCCATTTTTGAGCTCACTGGCATGTGCAAGTCACCCAGGAAAGATTATCTTTGGAGTTCTGTTCTCAACCTTGTTCTCATTGTTCAGGACCTCATCCCTCCCCTATGTCATTTGTATCAATGTGCTCAGTGATTCTCCCCCTTGAGAATGTCCTTCATCTGCTCAGTGACATCCTTGACCCTAGCACCTGGAATGCAACACACGATCCCAGCATCTCTTCCATGGCCACAGAACTTCTTGTCCATCCTCATGTGGCCACAATGTTTCCTGTCTATTTCCCTATCCTCCCCCCCCACTTAAATACTACCTTAAATAATCCCTTACGAACCACAGAGCACCAATGACATAGAATTCCATCAGTGGTTCGTAAGGGATTATTTAAGGTGGTATGTGAGTGGGGGAAAAAGGTCACAACCCACTGCCCTAACCATTGAGTCTCCTATTGCTATTGCCCTGCCTGCACCTTTCCCTTTAAGCCTCAGAGCCAGGTACAGTAGTACTGACCTAACTGCTGTCAGTTCCTGAGGTAATTTCCCCCTCCCACCACCACCACCAAGTTTTCAAAGTGGTATTACTGAGAGCAATGATCACAGGCAAAGCATGCACTAACTCCTTACTCCCCTTCCTCTCCTGGTGGTCATTAATCTATCTGCCAGCTGTGCCTTCAGTGTGAACGGAGTGAAAGTCAAAGTTCAGGTTTATTATCAAAGTGCATACATGACAACCCTGAGATTCTTTTTTCTGCAGGCTAGACAGAATTTCTAAATTACTGGTAGGTGTATGTTGTATTCAAGAAGAAATGTATACAAAATAAAGAAATGTAAACAAAAGAAAACCTCTAAACAAACTGTGCAAATACAGAAATATAAATACTCACTAATAAATAATGAGCAAAGTACGAGTCCTTAAATGAGTCTCTGGTTGTATGTTGTTTTGGAGCCTAATGGTTGAGGGGGAGCAACTATTCCTGAATCTAGAGGTACGAGTCCTATGGCACCTAGACCACCTTCCTGGTGGCAGAACAGGCTAGACCTTGTTTGCTGATTGCTGCTGCTCTCTGATAGCAGTGTTCCATGTAGATGTTTTCAATGGTGGGGTGAGATTTGCCTGTAATATATTGGGCTGTGCCCACCGTCTTTTGCAGGGCTTTCCGCTCATATGTGTTGGTGCTTCCATACCATAATATTCTTAGTGTGGTCTCACCAGACCACAATTTTTAGAAAAACATTTCTGCATAGTTTGTACATTTGTTTTGCATGCACATAGTATCACTTGTAGGAGCTTTTTTTTAATTGTAACTTGCAAACAGAAGATTTGCCTGGATGAGAACTTCCTTTTGCAAACCTCTTAATATAGAGCATAGAATAGGCCAGACAATTTTAAAAGCAATCTTGGTATATGTAGAATTCTTGCTTTTGATTCTTTTCAATTTGTTGAACAAGAAATTCACAGTGTGACCAGCTCCTGAAGTTTATTCCAGTTTTCATTGCTATCCAGCTGTTAGAACAGATGTTTCCTTAACTCTCCAGTAGCAGGTTCCTGTTCAGTATCAGCAATTTCTTACTGACAGCTTGCCTGGATTGCAACTTAAAATTCATGTTTTCTCTTTCAATCTTTTTATTGAGTTTTATAGAACAAGAACACATTGTATAGAGAACATGTTATCAAATATGAAGAATATAAGTATATTTCCAGAAGTAAAACAATTACGATATAATCCTTCCCATGCAATGCTTGTCGGAATGACAAAAGAGAAAAAAAAAGAACTCTAATCCCCGAATGAAAAAATAAATTCATGTTTTCTATAGTACAACCTAGTATGAACCTGAAAAAAGACCCATTTTCTCAACAGCTAAACCCCAGTAAGTGTTATTTGGAAGGTGTTCCTGAATTCAGCATACTGAAATGTGCCAGCACATTGTATTGAGATCTTTCAAGAAATTGATGTTGATTTATAATGCTTGCTTTAGCAGCATTGGGGAATGAGATGAAAATCCATTTGATTTATTGATGAAACATTTGATGCTATCTCTGTGTAGAGCAACTGAGGAATGACAGTGGATGGAGCATAAATGCAGTAAGTTGGATGAGTTGAAATGTGTGGACTTTCATGCTTGAATTATGACGAATAGAGCAGATGAACTTGGGGCATGGGTCAATATTTTACGTCAATCTTCACTGTGGAAGACATTAGTAATATCCTTGACATTCAGGCTTAGGGAGTAGAGTTAGATACAATTAAGATTACTAGAGAAATTGTGCTAGGCAAACTGAATGGATAAAAGAGTGATAAATCTTCCAGACCGGATGAGGTATACCCGTGGGTTCTGAAAGAGATTGTAGACCCATTGGCGATGATCTCCTAGAAACCAATAGACTCTGGCATGATTCCAGGGGATTGGAAGGTTGCAAATGTGATTCTGCTGTTTAAGAAAGGTGGGAGATAGAAAAAAGGAAACTATAGGCCTATTAGTCTGACCTTGCTGATTGGGAAGATATTAGAGTCGATCCTCAAGGATGAGGCTATGAAATACCTGGAGATGCATTACACGGTAGGTCCAAGTCGGCATGCCTGACCAACCTATTAATGTTTTTTGAATAAATCTCATGTAGGATAGACAAAGGGGAGGCTGTGGATGTTGTATATTTAGATTTTCAAAAGGCTTTCGATAAGGTGCCACATATTAGGCTGCTTAATAAGATGAGGGCCCATGGAATACAGGGATGACATTAGACTGGATAGAAAATTGGCTGATAGGCAGGAAGCAAAGGGTTGAAATTAGGGGATCCTGTTCAGGATGGCTGCCTGTAACAAGTGGTGTTCCGCAGGGGTTAGTCTTGGGGCAACTGCTGTTTACAATTTATATTAACGATTTGGATTATGGAATGAATGGTTTTGTAGCCAAATTTGCAGATGACACCAAGATAGATGGCAGAACAGGAAGTGTTGAAGAAACCGTAAAGTTTCAGATTAGGAGACTGGGCAAAAAATATGGCAGATGGGATACAACATTGAGAAATGATCAGTTCTACATTTTGGGAGTGGAAATAAACTGGCAGAGAACTATTTGGATGGGGAGAAAATTCAAACCTCAGAAGTTCAAAGGAACCTGGGCGTCCTAAAATTCCACTGGGTGGAATTGGTAGTGCAGAAAGTGAATTAATTTCAAGAAGAATAATGTATTAGAGTAAAGAGGTATAGATGAGGCTCTATGGGACACTGGTGAGATCTCATTTGGAGTACTGTGTGCAGTCTTGGGCCCCCTATCTTAGAAAGGATGTGATGTTGTTGGAGAGGGTTGTTATGAGCCCAGATGATCTTTAAACATGAAAACAGAATCACACTTTAACTTATCACTATTGACTTAACTAACCTAACAACCCCCTTCTATTTCTAAGCACACGTCTATGTAATGTGTATGTAAGTTCAGAAAAGTTCTTTGATTCACAGTCAATCTCAGTTCTTATTCCTCTAAATTCACTGGTTGCAGGCAATTCTTATACTGTGCACAGAATTTTACTTTTATAAAGTTCACCAGGCTTTGGTGCTTAAAAGGTAAATAGTTATCGCTTTGACCAGGCTGAACTAAACACTCACAACCTGTCTTCCAAATGGGGTTTTCCACAAGCTTGCCAGCTTGTCCTGTTCCAGTTCCATTTGTTGCTGCTAACTGTAGAACTGATATGTCTCTCTCTCCTCTCACACAGAGAGAAAGCCTGTTTACTCTCTCTGCTTCCAAAACCACATGACCCTTCAGACAGAAGGCAGCTCCAACAAACTCTTTCATCTGTTGCCTTTTTGTAAACAGCATCCCATTAGTGAAGTCTCTTGGGCACTCTCTAAAGCTTCTGCAAAGACTGTTGGCCCCAACATGTCTAGCATGAGCAGAGCTCCAGTATTTTAAATAAGATCTGTTCTAAATTGTTTGAATGTGACCTAATTTATCTCCCAAAAACATATCTATATTCTGTCACAGGGTGCAGAGGAGATTTACTAGGATGATTCCTGGATTGCAAGGGCTAACATATGAAGAACGTTTGGCAGCTCTTGGATTGTATTGTAATATAGACGAATGAGAGGTGATCTCATAGACATTTTGAATGGTTTTGACATAGTGGATGTAGCTTAGAAGTTTCTCTTAATGGGTGAATTGAGAGGGGAACACAGACTTAAATTTAGAAGTTATCCATTTAACACAGAGATGAGCAAGAGTCAAGTCAGAGGATTGTAGATCTGTGAAACTCACTGCCATATACAGGGTGGAGGCCAGATCACTGGGAGAATTTAAACAGGAAATTGATAAGTATCTCATTAGTAAGGGTATCAAGGATTTAAGGGGAAAAGACTGGAAATTGGAACTAGGTGTGAGCATAGTTCAGTTTATCATTTGCATCAATACAAAATATAAATCCAATAATACAGTAATTATAATAAGTCATACAAAATGATAGAATTTAAAAAAAATTCTCCCCAACCCCCCTCCCCAAAAGAAATAAAAAAGAAAAAGAAGAAAGAACACCTACTTCTATATATATATATAATATTATTAACATATATAATATTCATTGACTATTTTTTATAATTTCTAATTTAGAAGGATGGATAAGGTGGAAAATGTGGATGGAATTTTATTCATAAAATTCATATATGGTTTCTAAATTTTATAAAAGTTCCAATTTGATTCCTTAACTGTATGAAATTTTTCTAAAGGTATACAATTTTCCATTTTGTTATGCCCTATGTCTAATTGTACCACACTCTCAGTTTTCCATGTTACTACTATACATTTCTTTGCAGTCGCTTCTGCTGTATTTTAAAAAAAATGTTCTTGATATTTATCAAATTTCAGTTTTATATCTTTTTGATATATTCAAAAATATTCTTGGATCTTTTTGTTTCTTGACTTTCATAATTTGTCCTAACAATACACTCAAATCATTCCAAAATTGTTCCACTTTCTCACAGGACCATACTGAATGTAAAACAACTCAATATTTCCTTGTTACATCGAAAACACTTATCTGAATAATTAGAATTAAGTCCATTCAATTTATGTGGAGTATAATATAATTGACAAAGAAAATTATATTGAATCATTTGATATTTAGCATTAAATGTATTTGTAACACTCTTGACACAATTTTGACTATATTTCCTCCTGAATTTGTATATTTAAATCTTTCTCCCATCGTAATTTTGATATATAAAAATCTTTTTTTCCTTTTTTGTTTCTTGTAATTTTATATACATATTATAATATATTTCTTAATAATAAATGTATCTGTTATTATCCCTTCAAATTGACTTTGTTCTGGGAGTCTCAAATCTGTTCCTAATTTATTTTTTAAATATGATTTTAATTGATAATATTGCAAAAATTGTATTATTTTGTATATTATATTTATCTTTTAATTGCTCAAAAGTTTAAAAAAGATTTCAAAAATCAATCTTTTATCCTCTGTATACCTTTACTATACCAATGGAATAAGTTATTTTGTTTTAAAAAACATTTTTGGTAATTGATCACTTTTAATCCTTCTCTCCATATGAGTCCCATTACATATTTTCAATATATGTTTTAAAATTGGTACTTTCATTTTTACTTTAAACAATTCACAATTCAATTAATACAAAATTTGTTCTTGGATAGTTTCTCCAGTTTTATTCATTTTGATCTTGAATCCAAGCTGTTTTCTCACCCACTTGATAACAGGAGGACAAAAATCTTAATTGAGCTGCTCTATAATAATTTTTAAAATTTGGTAATCTTAGTCTTCTCTGATCAAATTTCCATGTTAATTTTTCAAGACTAATTCTTGACATTTTACCTTTCTAAATAAATTCTCGTATAGTTTTATTCAAACTCCTAAAATTATTTCTGGTACACGATTGAAATAAATATTGTATTCTTGGAAAATATTCATCTTAATATAATTCACCCGACCTATCTGTCCATCTTCTCAGATCTTCTTCTATCTTTTTTAATAGTGGTGAATAATTCAACTTAAATTAATTATTTATATTTCTATTAATTTTTATTTCTAAATATTTAATTGCTTCATTTTGCCACTTAAATTTTGTCAATCTCTTACATTGTAAATAATCCATAGGCATCACCTTACTTTTATCAACATTAACTTTATAACCCAATACTAATTCATATTCTATTAATTTCATATTCAACCTATTCAACGATATTTCACTCTTGTTAAATATACTATAACATCATCTTCAAAGAAACTAATTTTATACTCTATTATCTATCTCAAATCCCTTAATTTCTTTATCACTTATAATTATTTCTGGTAATGGCTCTATTGCTAATGCAAATAAAAAAGGTGACAAAGGACAACCTTGTCTGGAGGACCTTTCTAACAAAAAAGGTTTTGATATTTGTCTATTTGTAACCTCTTTTGCTTTTGGCTGATAATACAATGCTTTTATCCAATTTATAAAAGTATTTGAAATCCCAAATGCATTAAGTGCTTGAAACAAAAAATCCAATTCCAGTCTATCAAATGCTTTCTCTGCACTAACACAACTGTTACCGCTGGTGTCTTTCTATTTTGTTTAGCATTTATCAAACTTAAAAAATTAACTATATTATCTGCTGCTCTTCTATTTAAAAAAAACCCAGTTTGAACCTTATTTATAAATTTTGGTAAATATTTAACTAACCGATTAGCTAATAATTTTGATACAATTCTTAAATCCATATTCAATAATGATATAGGTCTATATGAAGAAGGTTGTAAGCAATATTTCCCTTTCTTTGGAATTAGTTATTAATGCTGTTTTAATTCTGATAGGCTATCTACCTCTTTCATTTGGTCTAATACCCCCATTAATACAGGTTCTAATAACTCCTCAAATTCTTCATAAAATTATGGTGGAAAACCATCTTCATCTGGTGTTTTATTATTCTGTAATGACATTAAGGTCTCTTAAACTTTTATTTCAGATAATTCTAAACTTTCATCTTTGATTAACACAGGTAATTTAACTTCTCACAAATACTCTTCTATTTTATTAGCTCAGTGGTTCCCAACCTTTTTCTTCCCACTTACATACCACTTTAAGTATTCTCTATGTCATTGGTGCTTCGTGATTAGTAAGGGATTGCTTAAGGTGGTATGTGAGTGGGAAGGGAAGGTTGAGAACCACTGCTCTAGACCCAATTGTTACCAAAATATTTTGCTTGAGAAAAATTGTCATTGGCCCATTTCCTTTGGAGTTATGAAACCATGCGCATAACAAGTCAATTAGGCATTATTAAAACAGTGATTTTCAAATTTATTTCTTTCCACCCACATCCCACCTTAAGCAATCCCTTACTAATCACAAAGCACCTATGGCATAGGGAATACTTAAAGTGGTATCTGAGTTGGAAGAAAAAGGTTGGGAACCACTGAATTAGCATTTTCAAAGGTTCTGATTGATAAAGTTTGGCATAGAATTCCTTATAATTATCATTTATTTCCTGCCTTTAATTGCCCTGCTAGTACTTTATGAGCCCTTTCACCTAATTCATAATATTTTTGTCACCATCTCATGATACCTCTCTCTCCATTCTGTAAGTTTGTATCATATTAAATCTTAATTTTTTTGATTCTAACTATTATTTTCTCCTTTTTTTGCACTTGTATTTTCTTCTCTAGTTTCATTATTTTTCCAACTGATCCACCTCTTTCATATATTCCTTCTTTACTTTTGAAGTATAACATTATTTGACCTCTTAAATATGCCTTCATAGAATCCCATATTGTATACTTACTCATTACTGAATCATTATTAGTTTCAAGAAAAAAAATTATCTGTTGTCTCATAAAGTCACAAAATTCTTTTTTCTTCAGCAATGTTGTATTTAACCTCCACCTATAACCTATCTTTTGTTCTTCTTCCAACAAAATTGACAAAATTAAAGGTGAATGATTGGATAGAACTCAAACTTGATGCCCAACCTTTTGCACTTCTATATTGAAATTGTGCAGAAATTAAAAACATATCTATTCGTGAATGATTTATATTTAAAAGAGCAAAATGAATAATCTCTTTCACGTTTGAATTCTTCTCCACATATTCACTAACCCCATGTCTTTCAATAGCAATCTATTGCTATTTTAGCTACTTTATTTTTCATAATTTTATCTCCTGATCTATCTAATTTAGAGTCTAAAGTAAACTTAAAATCTCCCCCAATATTATTTTTCCCATAGCATTTGATAATAGCATAAAAGTGTCTTGTACAAATTTACATTAGGTGCATATCCATCCATTGTTCTGAATAAATCTGATAATTTACCATAACATATCTTCCTGCTACATCTACAATTGTGTCTAATATTTTCACTGGTAAATTTTTATTTATCAATATTGCTGAGCCTCTAGCTTTTGAATTAAATGAAGACGCTATTACAGTTCCTACCCAATCTCTTTTTCTGTCAAATGTGTTTCTTGTAAAAAGGCAATATCTATTTTTGTCTATTTCATATATACTAATAATTTTTTCCAGTTTATTTGGTTCTGTACCCATTAATATTAATACTAATAAAATTAAATTTTACAGCCATCAGATCACTTCATTAAATCTACTAACCATCCATCTTTCCACTCCCATCTCTCTCATTTTTAAAACAATAATATTATATTTCTTAATGTTTTTGATATATTTAGGTGTATTGAGAGAAAGAAAAGAAAGAAAAACAGAAAAAAGATAGAACCCTACGCCCCCAACCCCTAAAAGCATACAGTATTAATAATACATCTTTAAAACCCTGATCTATATGAGTTGCTGTCAAAACCACAGCAGCACTCATGACTCTGTAGAAGTTAGTCCTTCATTCCCAACTAACTATTTCGAATTACTGTACTGTCCCTTGTTTTATTAGATCTTTATAGTCTTTACTATTTACAAATTTTTACTTATTTATAGATCCTTCAGGTTAAATATAATACTCTCTCTCAAAAAAAATCTTTTTTTTAAATATTTGCTCTTTCCCTCTCTATATTATCAGCTATAATCATTCTGTATTATCTCTCATTTCAAACATCTCACTTCTTTCCTCTCTTTCTCAGGCCATGAATCTGCAAACACCTTTGCCTCATTAGGTTCCATAAAAAAAATGGGAGCAGATTTACTTGGGGAAATGTAAGACAGAAATGTGGCAAATTTTCAGGCAACATTTTCATGGAGCTTTGCAAAAATATATTCTATTGACGCCAGGAAAGGATGGCGAGGCGAAAGAACTATGGTGTTCAAGGGAGGTAGAAAATTTAGTTAAAAAGAAAAGCTTACAAGAGATTTTAGAAGATAAGAACTGATTGAGCTCCTTAAAAATTACACGATTGCCAGGAATGAACTTAACTAGAAAGGTTCACGAGAAGACGTTGGTGAGCAAGATTAGGAAAAGCCCAAGGCATTCTACAAGTACATGATGAAGAAGAAGATGAATTATGTGAGGGTAGGTTAATTGGGGAATAGTGGTGCTATAGGGTATATTATATTTTATATGTCTTTAAAAGATAGATTGTGGTGGTTGTGATTGTCACTTCACAGACATTATTATTTCACAAAAGACATCTCATTTAAAATGCAAGAGCTGTGCTGAAAAAGTGATTTCATGTTCATAGTGACTTTACAGAAACTTTGAAGAGTGCCTATGGACACTTCACAAGTAGGTGTTAATAGGACTGATGCTGTGGAGTAAATGGACTAGCAGAAACTGATTCCAGTGCCAGCAATCTGTCTGGCTGCAGTTTGCTGTTCTAGGAGGGGTCATGAGGTTTTGCAAATAGAGAGAGAGAGAAAAAAAAGAGAGGGAAGACAGTTCTGCAGTGGCTTTTGGAGGCTGTAACATGGCAAACTGGCAAGCTTGTCAAAACCCCATTTTGAAGATGGGTTGTGAGTTCTGAGTTCAGCCTGTTGAAAAACCTTCGTAATCCTTACAAGAGGAAGTGACTGGCTAGAGTGTTTCTCCTGAAATAAGGGAAACAAGAGGAACTCTGTGGTGACCAGGAAGAAGAGGCTATCATTTGGAAAACCCATGATGGGGCAAGTTTCTTCGGCAAGACACTGAAGTGACTGATCATGGGGGATCAGTTTGTGTGTGTCCAACGAGCAACATATCTTTCTTTGAAACCAACTAGAACCTTGCTGAGTGGTAACCATTTACTTTTGAGCACCAAAGGTAAATGGTGGTGAAACTTCATAAATGTTCAATTCTGTGTACAGTATAAGAATTGCCTGATACTGGTGAACTTGGAGGAGTGAGAAGTGAGATTGGACTGTGAATCAAAGAACTTTACTGAATGTATACACATTACATACATGTGCTTAGAATTAGAAGGGGGTTAAGTTAATAGTAATAAGTTAAAGCTTGATTCTGTTTAAAGAAAATTAAAAGCAATTTTTGTTTAAGTAACCATTTGTATTGGTGAATTTCTATTGCTGCTGGGTTTTGGGGTCCTCTGGACTTGTAACAGTGGAAACATGTGCACTGAGTTGGAGGAAGAACCGGGGGTCTTAATGAATGAATAGTTTGCTTTAATATTCACTAGAAAAAAGGATCTGTTTATGACAAGGTGGCGTGGTTAGTTTCGCGGTTAGCACATTGCTGTTATAGCACCAGCGATCAGGAGCTGGGTTTGAATCCTGCGCTGTAAGGAGTTTGTATATTCTATACTTCTCTGCATGGTTTTCCTCCGTGTGCTCCAGTTTCCTCCCACCATTCAAAACGCACCGGGCGATGTTGGTTAATTGGGTGTAATTGGGAGTATGGGCTCGTGGACCGACAGGGCCTGTTACTGTGCTGTATGTCTAAAAATTTTTAAAACAATTCAGATTCTGATCTTTTCAGTCTATTAGGTACATGGAACTGAGAAAAATGGAGGATTTTGCAACTGGGAAATTCTAGGGAGATATGAGAGTAGGTTATTAGGTTGGCACAACACTATGGGCTGGATGGACTGTACTGTGCTGTAGATTTCTACGTTCTGGTGCTGTGTCCTTGATAAGGCAACTTTGTCACTTGATTATGTGATCTTTTTGCACAAAAAAAAAATCACAGGAACTTTGCTCCATTCGTCGTAATGCCCAAACTAAAATTCTGATTGTATCTGGCATGCCTCCATCCCCCTTCATATTCATGTGTCTATCTAGAATCCCCTATCCAACACAAAATTCTACCCAGATTCTGCTACCACTATATCTGCCCACACATTTTGCTTAAACTTCTTCTCATCACCTGAAACACGTATTATCTTGTGTCTGACAATTTTAGCTTGGAGAAAAGATATTGATTGTCCATTTTATCCATTCTCTCATGAATTTATGCACCTATATCTGGACTCCCCTTATCATCCTAGGTTCCAGAGAAAACAACTCATTTGTCCTATCTTTCCCCATATCTCAGGCTATATTGTGCTATATTGTGGTAAATCTCTTCAGTATGCTTCCGAAGTCTTAACATCCTTTCTATAATGGGGTGTCCAGAATGGTACATGACATTGCAAGTGTGGCCCAACCAAAGTTTTGTACAGTGTAAACATGACCTCTTATTTTCATACTCAATGTTCCACCCACTGAAGCCAAGCATATTGTTTGCTGCCTTTAACACTCTATCTAATTGTGTGGTCACTTTTACTGAGCTATGGACGTGGACCTCAAGATTTCTACCTTTTAACTGTGTACATTCACATTTCATTTGATCTCTCAAAATTCAACACCTCACACTTAATTGGATTAAACTCTTTAATTTCTCTGCCCATATTTGCAACTGATCGATATTCTGTTGTATTCTTTGATAGGCCTCTACATTGTTCACAACTCCAACAATCTTTTTTAAATCATCTGCAAATTTGTTAACTCACTCGCCTTCTTTTTCATTCAGGTCATTTATGTTTATCACAAACAAGAGGTTCCCACACTGCTCCTTGTGGACCACCAGTGGTCACAGGCCTTCAGCCCAAATAATGGCCTGCCACCGCTACCCTCTATCTTTTATGTCCCCACAAATTTCATGTACAAACCATCAAAACACCCTACTTAAAATCCACATGGTAGCCTCATCAACCATCTTTGCGACCTCTTTAAAAAAACCAACCTTATGACCTGCCTGTCATAAAGCCATGCTGACTCGTTCTAGTCTGGTCATAGTGAAACATGAAAGTCTGCAGACGCTGTGATTGTTGTAAAAACTCAAATGCTGGAGGAACTCAGTTAGTTTTGCAGTGCCCATAGGAGGTAAAAATATATTACCAACATTTCGGGCCTGAGCCATTCTTCAAGGTATAAGCAAAGAACAGGAAGACATCAGAATAAAGATGAGTCCAGACCAACAAAAGGTGTTAATTGGATACGATAATAGGAAAGGTGAAAATTGATTTTGACACTGAAAGAGCTGAGGGAAAGGCGACTGGAGGAGGAAGAAGATGGGGGGATGGTTTAAACTGAATCCGCAGAAGTCAATGTTAATGCCATCAGGTTGGAGGGTGCCCAGCCCAAAGATGAGGTATTGTTCCTCCAGTTTATGGATGGTCTCAGTCTGGCAGTGTATGAGACCATGGACAGACATGTCAGCAAGGGAATGGGAGGAATTGAAATGGGTGGCCACTGGGAGAACCATGCTATTGTGCCAGAAAGACTTTCCAAATGTGTAAAAATCCTATTCGTAAGTAGCCTTATGGTAGTTTGCCTACCACTAATGTGAGATTTACTGGTTTATAATTTCCTAGATTATCCTTCTGCCCTCCCACTCATAATCACATAATGAATTTTTATGAAAGCTGTGAAAAGATTAAAGCTGCCAGATAAGAAGATTGAAAAGACCATTTTAAACTGGGACTAACTGAATATTGTATATTTTTTCAGTCTTGTAGTATTGAACCATCTTATTTTTACTGCTAAAAGGAGAGAAGGGAGAGTGGAAAGTGGCAGGGTGGGGACTCTTATGTAATGGGAAAAATGGTGCTGGGAGAGGAGTGTTTTTTAAAAATTGCGCTGAAGGAAGGGGTATTTCTTCAGAGAATTCCGCGGGCCTTTTTTGCAGGCTTCTGGGTTTACTGCATATGTCACTGTCAGAGCTAGGAATGTGTGTGTGTTTTTTTTAAAGCGGAAGTATGTATGTTTCTTTAAAGAGAAATGTTACCAAAAGGGAAATGTTTCTTAAAAGGGAAATGCTGCAATCTTATTTAAAAAAGGATAAACACTAAAGTTTATTAGTCTTAACATTAATGGGTTAAATGGGATGAGGAAAAGGAAAAGGGATTTGGCATACTTAAAGAAATTAAAAGTAGCTATAATATTTCTGCAGGAAACACATCTTATTAAATTGGAACATGATAAATTGAAAAGAGGATGGGTAGGAAAAATAATAACATTTCCTTTTGGTTCAAAGGCAAGAGGAGTAACAATTCTAATTAATAAAATTACACCAGTTTTAATAGTAGGCACATCAGTTCACTGGGCTGGAAGGTATGTAATGGCATATTCTAAAATTTATGGAGAAACATGGACACATGAATATCTATGCCACAAATTATGACGATAAAGCCTTTATGAAGGATATCTCCTTAAAAACAGCAGAGGGAAGACAAAATATATTGGTCGAAGGAGAGTTTAATTTTTACTTGGACCCAATATTAAATAAATCTGCAAAAACAGCCATGAAGGCGAAAGTGGCAAAAACCACAATTTCATATATGAAGGATCTAAATCTGATCCCACAAAGAGAGACTATTCCTTTTACTCAAGGGTACACGATTCATAGACAAGGATTGTTTTAATGTCTGCCCAGCTAAGAAGCAGAGTGATAAAAACTGAATACCTAGCAAGGCTTTTATCAGATCATTCACCACCAACATTAACTATTGCAATAATGGGAAAGCAAGAAAATGTATGCAGATGGCATCTTAATGCCACTTTTCTCAAAAGAACAGACTTCTGAAAGTTTATTAAAAGAAATATAGAAATATTGTGTGAACCAGATCAGCCATCTTCTGATGATAGCTTTTTGATATGGGGCATACCGAAAGCGTACTTGAGGGTACAAATTATATCCTATAAAATATCTTGAGAGAATATATTGGCAGAAACAGAGTTTGGAGAAAGATATTACAGAATTAGAAAAAATATATCAAAGAACAAGACTACAAGAAGAATGCAGACTGGAGAAATAAAAAGCTAAGATATAATACATTACAAACATATAACAGAAAAAGCTATATTTAAAAACTAAACAAAAATATAATGAGTTAGGTGAATGGACACATAAAGTCTTATCTTGGCAAGTTAAAACAGGACTCATCAAGAACAATAAACTATAAAAACAGACATACTCTAAACAAAAAGAAATTAATTATATCTTTAGACAATATTACACAAGATTACACATCAGAATTACTAAGAGACAAGAATGAAATGGAAGAATTTCTGTTGAATGTTGAACTTCTAAAACTAAAAAAGAGAGAAAAGATAGAACTAGATACCCACTTTACAAGAGAAGAAATTGAAAAAGCCCTGAGAACCCTACAGGCTAATAAATCACTGGGGGGAGGATGGATTCCCTCCTGAGTTTTACAGACAATTCTGAATTACTAATGCCCCTATTAATGGATGTTCTGGACCTAGAAACACAGACCCTCCCATAATCATTACAAAATGCTATTATTACAGTATTATAAAAAAAAAGGATCCATGAAAAATCGTCATATAGACTAATTTCTCTGTTAAATGCTGATTATAAGATCCTAGCAAAAGCTTTAGATAATAGATTAGGACAATATCGACCAAAACTGATACATACAGACCAGGTAGGATTTGTTAAAGTAAGACATTCGTCAAATAATCTAGGAAGGTTATTTAGTATAATACATAGGCAAAATTCAAACGGAATCCAAGTATGTACGGTCTCCCTGGACATGAATAAAGCATTCAACCATTTGGAATGATCCTTCATATTTAAAACACTGGAAAAAATTAGCATAGGTAGAACATTTAAATATTGGATAAAAGTTTTACATCATAAACCGCAAGATAAAATTATAACCAATAGCTAGATGTCAGTGGTGTTTCCCTTGAGTAGATCAAGTATACAGGATACTCCCTGTCCCTAGCACTTTTTATACTAGCATTTGATCCACTAGCAGAGATAATAAGAGGGAATCAGATATAAAAGGCTTCAAAGTTGGACAAGAAGAACACAAAGTTAGTCTATTTGCCGATGATGTGCTTTTGTACTTATCAGACCTGGTTAAATCTTTGTAAAAATTGTAAGGAACATTAGAAAAATATGGAAGATTATCTCGCTATAAAATAAATATAGATAAAAGTGGAATAATGCGAAGGATATTAAAAGGAAGTGAATTTAAATGGAAGACAGATGGAATAAAATATCTTGGAATAGCAACTGATAATAATCTACAGAATCTGTATAAACTGAATTATGTTCCTCCTTTAGGGAAAATAGAAAAAAGACCTGCAGAGATGGAGAGATTTACTGATTACTTTAGTGGGAAGGGCTAATTGTGTCAAAATGAATGTAATGGCAAGACTACAATATCTTTTTCAATTACTACCTATTCTGTTACCTAAATATTTCTTTAAATTATTAAATAATCATATTGGACAGTTTCTATGGAATAACAAGGTACCAAGAATTGCATTGGATAAACTGACATGGGACTACAGGCTGGGAGGACTTGAACTTCTGGATTTTAAAAAATATTACATAGCTGCACGGGCTAGATTTCTCACACCCTTCTTTACTGAAGACAGCCACAAAGATTCAAATGGGAATGTAGTCAATGTGGGAGGGTGAAGAAAAGGATTTTATATATAAATGGAGTGTCAAATTATTTTTTAAAATGTCAGATAATCCCATGCTAATATAGCAGAACGTGGCAAGAAATTAATGAATGTAGAGGAAAAAAGGGAGGGATATCAATAAAAGCTCCACTGTGTAAAAATATTCGATTGCCTATGTGAACGTAGGCAATAGAATATAGAATTTGTGGTATGACAAAGGAATAAGTTATATTAGAAGGATCTCTTAAGTCCTTTGAACAGCCAGAACATAAATGCTGAGTGGCCAACAGGACTTTCTATTGTTTTCTCCAGCTAAGATCATTCTTAAGAGAAAGATGGGGACCAACGTTGACCCCACCTGAAACAAGTGAAATGGAATGAATGGTATGGATGGGGAATACACACAAATTTATACAAAAAGGTATTAAGCTGTCCAAAGTGAAAGTGCAAAACCAGGTTTACAGAAGTCACGGGAAGATGGGAGTTGGACTTGGGTGTGGTAATCTCAAAAAGAAGCTGGTCAGATTGGTATATGGAGAGTATGACATCAATTATAAATGCAAGATATGGACTAGTTCAGTATAATTTTCTGCACCAATTATATCTTACTCCACAGAAGTTACTAGATCAAAAGCAGACATTTCAGAGATGTGTTTCAGGTACGGGACTGAAATAGGAACTTTTATACATGCGACGTGGACATGCATAAAGGTGAGGTCATTTTGGCAAGATATTGCAGAAAAATTACCATATATTTCGCCGTATAAGTCGCCAACCTTTTTCAGCCTCATTTTAAGGGTTTTATGGTATATCCAGTGTATAAGTCAACCCCAATTTTCTTGCTGCCTGGGGTGCCCCATTAACTGGCGTATAATTTGATCCTGAAATGCCTGAGATAGGTCATTGACCGGCGTATATGTCTAAACCCATAGATTGTGTGGATTAATCTGCTGGGTGTTGGCTGGAGGTGATTACTATCATAGAGGGTCCATCGACTGAACGTAGCACGCGTTGTAAGTATGAAGCGAGCTTAAAGTTGAAAGTGATAGAAATGGCCAAGAAAACCAACCACTGCACTGCTGCAAGAAAATTTAATGTATATGAAAAGTTGGTAGGAGATTGGAGGAAGAAAGAAGAGACTTTAAGAAACACACCAAAAAGACATTGTCCTTTGAGAAAAGGAATCACTCATTGACCAGAGTTGGAAAATCACGTTGCAGAATGGGTACATGAACAGATTGCTACATAGACACCCGAAATAACACAAGAACATTTACCCTGCAGTGGGCAAAGTTGCACCCAGTGGTCAGTGATGATTTGGAGGCTACAGTTGGCTGGTACAATAGTTTCATGAACAGGAAAAATCTGGTATTATGCCAAAAAACAAAAATTGCGCAGAAACTACCAAAAGTCCTTGATCTTAAAGTTGTACATTTTCACTAATTTATTAGTACGGAACCAGCAGAAACATCAGTTTGCATTGTCAAATATCGGAAACATGGACGAAACCCACATGAATTTTGACATAATAGGCAATAGAACAGTGGAACAGAAAGGTGTAAAAACTGTGCAAACCAGAAGTACAGGCCACGAAAGAACCAGATTTACCATGATGTTATCATGTAAGGCTATCGTGACAAAGTTAAGACCCATGGTAATCTTCTAATGCAAAATTAAACCGAAAATGAAATTCCCTGCAGGTATTTTTGTATATTTTCATGAAAAAGAATGGATAGATGAAAATGGTATAAAACTATGGATAGACAATGCGTGGAACAGACGGCCAAGTGGTTTATGCAAGAACGGTGTTTGCTAATCTGGGATATATTTCGTAGCCACTTAACTGAGAACACTAAAAGTAGATTAGCATGACGTAATACTTACATGGCGATTATCCTGGGTGATTTGATGTGTATATTTGCAACCTCTCATAGTCTGCTTGAACTATGTGCGTGAGGAATGGAATACATGGATGTCGAGTGCAGAAAAGTTTACAAAAGGAGGGACAATGTGTGCTGCATCACTTGATATACTGTATAACTTCGTGCTCAAGGCATGGGAGAATTTTACAGTAGAGACTGTAATAAAATCATTTAAAAGTGTCTCTTGTGCAATTGATGGCATGGAAGATGATTTATTGTGGGACACTTACGACGAAGGTGAAACTTCCTCATCAGATATTGACTGGGACCCATATGATGACTGTTTAAATAGTACTGATGTACTTGCTGCCATCTTTGCTTCGGACAATGATAGCGAGAGTGATTTTGAAGGGATCTAAATGTTGTTGTTTTCAGACAATTCTAACGATTTTGAAGGGCGCTAATTGTGTTATTGTTTTCAATAAAAATCTTTTTTTTTTTGTTTTTCAAGGGTTGTTTTATACACCAGATCAGCTCGGATTGGATTTTGAACTGAATTTAAGGTCTCAAAAGTCAACCCCCATTTTTTGAGAGTTTTTTTTGGGTTTCATGACTTGACATATGCTGAAATATATGGTAACCAGGATAATGAGAGTGGCCTTCACGGACGACCTGGAACTATATCTACTTTACAATTTTATTGAATTAGGCAATAAGTTGACTAAATATCAATTTTCATTTTTAAAATAGCACTGCTGGTAGAAAAAAAATGTATTGCAATCACTTGGAAGTCAACTCCCCTCTACTTATAGAACGATGGACTGCAGAAATGTACAGATGTACACCTATGGGATATATAATATAAAAATAAGTATGATACTTTTGTAAAGATCTGGCAGCCATACCTGGACCACAAAGGGGGCCAGATACAATAACAAAAAGGAATATAAATGCTGATATACACAAAAGTGATTTCCCTAATTGTATTTTTTATATTCAACACATATGTATGCTCTGAGGGTGTGTGGATCCATATGTTAAGAAGGGGGGGGGATGTTTTTGTTGTTGTTGGTAAGAAAAGTTTAATATATTGTGTTATTGAAGATTTTATTACGTGTTTTTTATATATTGAAAATAAAATATTTTTTATAAATGCTATCTCATCTGCTGAGTTTCTCCAGTATTTTTATACATTAGCTACTCTCCAATCCTTTAGACCTGTCCTATTGCTCGTGAGCTCAAGGCCCCAGCAATCTCTTCGTTTGACTCTTTTAGTAACTGGGGATATATCCCATCAGACCAAGGGGACATATCTACCTTAATACCCCTCAAAAGACCCTACTCCATCTTGGTTATCTTTTAGAATTATACTAGAAAGGTAAATTTGAGTTAATAGTTAATTTGGATCACAAATTTTATTATCTTTTTGTGATACTGTGCTAAAGTTTTGTGATGATTGAATTACTTACCATATTTGACGGCATATAAGACCCACTTTTTTCACCCAAAAATATCCCCCAAGTCTTAGATGTGAAGTTGAAATTAGGTTATTATGATATGCTGAGCAGGTCATCGGCTACTCACCCAGCTTCAAGAAGCCCACATAGGTAATGAGGCTGTCCAGGAAGTGCGCCTGCAGCTTCGCAGGCCTCCTTCCCTCGGGTGGACTGTGCTTTCCAGAGCCGCTGCTCACTTGCTCTTGTGAGAAGGCCGACAACGACAGCCCCCCCTAGAAGTGCCAGACCATGCTTTCTGGAGCCACTGCCATTGAGAAGGCTGACCCCGGTGACCCTCGCCAGAAGTGCCAAACCATGCTTTCCAGAGCTGCTGCCATTGAGAAGGCCAACCACGGCGGCCCCCGCCAGCTGCGCAAGAAATGCAGGTGGAAACCATTCACCAACTTACCCATAAATACACACAAAAACAATTCTTAATATCCCCTTCAGAAATGGGAGAGGATCTTATATGCCAGTGAGTCTTTTTTGCCGTCAAATAGGGTAATTGTATTCAGCCAGGTATTCTGTTGCAGGAAACTATT
This sequence comes from Narcine bancroftii, assembly GCF_036971445.1. Classification (NCBI taxonomy): domain Eukaryota; kingdom Metazoa; phylum Chordata; class Chondrichthyes; order Torpediniformes; family Narcinidae; genus Narcine; species Narcine bancroftii. The sequence goes on from NC_091482.1 coordinate 45,120,672, forward strand.
CAGCAAGGATTTTGTGCGTAATTAGGGCACATTTAGTATTTAAAAATACACAAGATTCCATTTAAAATGATATGACTAAGTGATTACAGAAAATAGCTAAACATCAGTTTAGGCACAGAATTTGCTGCTGTTTAATCATTTTTTTTCCTATTATGTGGATTTTAGAATGACTAAATTAAAATTGTTTTTCTCCAGGCCTTTGCAGACAGTCCTCATTATAGTGAACACTTGAATGATAGTCGATTAGGATCCCATGAAGGATTGTCACCAACACCGTTCATGAACACCAGCCTAATGGGTAAGCAGCTGTTCTTAGCAAGCACACTATTGTAACCTCCCTCAACTTATGTGGTCATGAACAGCTAGTTGTCTCCCCTTGACTCAACTGCATCAAGAGACTATTGCATCTTGGAAATAATGGTATAACTAGGACAAAGAAGGGCATTCCTTTTTTAATGTAAGGTTCTTTTCCTAGTACTGGTGAGAGAAGATGCTGTTAAATAAAGTTTATTTATGTTCTTGATATTGTGGAGGTCATTTCATTCCTTTTGGGAGCACTTGTAAAAACAAATCATGAATTTTGCTATTTCTTTGGTTGATTTCCAAAAAACATTGTCAAATTCCATTTGTCTTAATTTTTGATATCTTTATTTAAATCTATAATTATCCATAAATCATCTCCCACTTCTCTAACAGTTCTCCTTCCCTACTCATTGTTACCCAGTTTACAATATTTCTCTTACATTTACACACTTTGGTTCAATAAGATACATGGATTGTGGAAATATTGACTAAAGGCAGTTTGCTTTCATTCCATCAGCTGCTTCCTTGAACCTGTAAATAGTGCACAATGCTCTACGGTTACCTTGCAAAGGTTTTTTTGAGGGTTTCAGAGTCTCATTCTTACTTTTGACCTATTTAAATTTTGCATCTTGATGTAAAAAATGTTGTAATCATAGATCCATGAGGTTATATTTTTGTCCAGCCTGTTCTTTTTCATGTAAGAAAAATTAATGTTTGAGCCAGGTGTGCAAATTGGAAATTCATTTTTGGCTATTGAAGAAATAACAATTTCCATCTTGCACTTTTCACAGTTTGCATCACAAAGAGTTCATTGAATAGCACAGAGGTTTTTACATGTATAGATCAAATTCAATTTCTGACTATTATTGAATAAGATCACAAAATAAGTGATATTACAAAATTTGTTGAGATTTCCAGGAAATTTTTTGTTGCAATCTTGACATATTGAGTGTTGTCACATTGATGAGAATATTATCTAACTAGTTGTCTGCTTGCCTATTTATTTTAGAGCATTTCTATTGCTTTTTCTTATGAATTTGCGCATTAATTCAGAAGACACCGGTCACTGTTAATGGAATTAAATAACTATTCTTAAAATGTTCTGAATGGAAATAGAATTGGAGGGTGTTCCAATTTAGACCTAGCTTTTGAAATTCTTCTTTCACGTTGGTTATTGCTATCCCTCACTTATCATTTAGAATTAAATTTAGATATCCAGCCCGGTAACAGACCCTTCCAGCCCATGAGCCTGTGTCGCCCAATTCCAACCAATCTACCTGCAACCTCTACATTTTAACAGGTGGAAGGAAACCGGAGGACCTGGAGATAACCCACACAGACACAGGGAGAATGGATAAACTCCTTGCAGAGAACGCCAAGTTCAAATCTGGGGCATTGGTACTGCTAAAATAGGCGAAATTACATATAAAGCGGGAAAGAAGCTGGGCGAGGAGGAGCCCAGAAGTATTCGGCAAAGCAGTCACCCTATCAGAGCTTTGTCTCACCGATGTTGGGGAGACCCTACCGAGTATACTGAATACAGTTGGATGAAGTGCATGTGAAGATCACCTCAGCCCTCTTTGTGGGTGTAAACCTGAGTTCCAGTAGCCAACTATTTTAACTTCACCCAACCATTCCTGCAGGGACTTGCCTGTCCTTGGCCTCATCCATTGTCAGGGCAAGGCTAAATGTAAACTCGACGAACAAGTTTGAAAACCCCTGTTTTAATCATACTTAATTATGTGCACATTATGTGCACGATTTCATAACTCCAAAGGAAATGGGCCAATGACAATTTTTCTCAAGCAAAATATTTCAGTAACAATTGGGTCTAGAGCAGTGGTTCTCAATCTTCCATTCCCACTCACATACCTCCTTAAGCAATCCCTTACACAGAGCACCTGTAGCTTAGGGATTACTTAAAGTGGTGTGTGAGTGGAAAGAAAAAGGTTGAGAACCACTGATCTATCTGGCTCTCCACCTCCCACACCTTCTGTCCCATACTTTTTCTCCTTGGGGTCCTCCTCCAGTTTCTTTACCCCTTTATAGAGGTAATTTCACATTTCCAGGTTAGTTTGGATAAAGGGCTTAGTCTTGAAACTTTGACCATTTCCACTCACGGGTGCTGTCTGACCCACTGAGTGTATGCAGCAATTCCTTGTTTGCTCAACTCTTTGATTTGCTGGATAAGCTCTCCTGGAATTCCTTTCTTTGCTCTGAGATCGGTCTGCCTCTAAATCCTGTCCACTTCTGCTAAATTACATCAGATTTAGATAAAATTGGTTGAGTCAAAGTTTAGAACTTTTAAACTTGGTCCTTCTCTGACCATTTCTATAGCCACACTAAACTGTAATGCACTGTGTTCATTTCCATCAAAATGTTCTTTTCAGCATATTCTTTCCCCTGTCTAACTACATTTCAAACTAAATTCCAAATTACTTCTGCTCTCTCATTGGTCTTGCCATGTCATGATTTGTAAGTATTCTGAACGAGTTATTTACCCAGTAATACTTTCCACATTTAGTATTTGTTCGTTGGAATACCTTCCGTTGATGACATGTTCCTTGACACATTTTTGTTTTTATCTTTTTGTGACAGTTTGATGGGGCCCAATTAACATAAATTTCTTTAAAAATGTAGCCTCGTAGTTTCACTTTTTTTTTCCATACAAGCTCATCAGTTCTTTGCACAGCTATAATATTGTATCTGCACCCACATTCCATGTCTGAAAATGCTAATTAAGGATTTGAACTACTGTTCCAGCTGCTTTGAAAATAGTATTTTTTATAGTGGTAGAATGTACCTACACATCCAGTTTATGCCCTTGGCTCAGCAGCCTTGCTTCCTTGATTCTTTGCATTGAAGAATAGGTCAGGGTTGTTTTAAACCCTAACCCACAAGATTTTTTGTACCCAACTCGCTGATTTTCTGTTCTGCGTTCGACCACCTTGACCATAGGACACTCACATCAGGCTGCTGTGCATTGACTGCAACTCTGCATTTAACACCATCATACAAGAAAAGGATTTCAGTCCTAAAGGCAACTGGATCCTCTTTGGCAGACCCTATTCGGAATGAATTAACGCAGGGTCACCAAGCCTGTGTGCTAAGTCCATAGCTTTGTTCTCTAAATACTCTTGTGACTGTGTAGACAAATTTAGCTCCAAATCAATCTACAAATTCAGAATCAGGATTTAGTGTCATGAACAAGTCATAAAATTTGTTGCAAGCATACATATTATAACCATCTTACAACATTACTATAGAAAATAAAATAATAATGATAATAGTGTACGAAAAATAAGGCAATGTCTTTGGATCTTTGATTATTTCGGAATCTAATGGCAGCAGGGAAGAAGGTATCCTTGTGTCGCTGAGCGCTCGACATTCATTAAGCTCCTGTACCTTTACCTCGATGGTAGGAAAGTGAAGAGGGGATGGCATGGTTGGTGGAGGTCTTTGAGGATAGAGGCTGCTTTTTTAAGACACCGCCTCATGTAGGTGTCCTCGATGGAGTGAAGGCTGGTGCCTGTGATGTCATAGGCCGAGTTAACAACCCTCTGTAGTTTATTCTTGTCCTGAGAGTTGGCAGTGATGCAACCAGCCAGAATGCTCTCCACTGTACACCTGTAGAAGTTTACGAGAGTGTTTGGTGACATTCTTAATCTCCTCAGACAACTCAAAGAATAGCCTCTGGTGATCTTTCTTTATGATTGCATCAATATGGAGGCTCTAGGACAGATCCTCGGAGATGTTGATACCCAGAAATTTGAAATTTTTGACCCTTCCCACTACTGAGCCCTCGATGAAGTCCACACTCATCTCCTTGGTTTTGCTGATGTTGAGTGCAAGGATGTTGTTGCTACACCATTCAACGAGCTGATCTGTCTCCCTCCTGTATAATTCTTCAATGCCGTTTCTGAATCTGCCGACAACTGTTGTCATCGGCAAACTTGCTGGTGACACAACCGTTGTTGGCTGAATAACTGGAAATTGAGACACAATGCAGGATTGAGATTGAGAACCTGGTTGGGTGGAGCTGGACCAACAATCTTGCTCCTGGTGTCACCAAGACTAAGGAGCTTCTTGTTCATTTTAGGAGTGGGAGCCTGAAGGACCTTGCCCATCTGCATTGATAGTATGGAGGTAGAGGGGACCAGGACCTTCAAGTTCATGAGACTCCATATTTAAGAAGACCTTTCCTGGAGCCAACACATCAAAACAACTGTGAAGGCTATTTTCTCAGGTGTCTGAGGAGTTTTGGCATGTCATTGAATTATCAAGCTTCTACAGATGCACTATGGAAAATATACTGACTGGTTGCTTCACAGCCTGATTTGTGAATTTGCTGCCCAAAAAAGCAGATAACATAGCCTGGTCCATTACAGGCTCTCCCCTCCCACCCATTGCAGACATCTATGTGAGGTTCTGCCTTGAGAAGGTATCCATCATCATAAAGGACGCTCAGAACCTCTTCTCACTGCTTGCTACCTTCTAGGTTCAAGAACAGTTTATTGCCAACAACGATCAGACTGTACAATCTTCTAATATCATATCTGGACCTAAATAAGCTCTTAATTGTAAATTGTAAATAACAGAGTATTATATGGGATATCATATTTAATTCTTAACTGATCAAATTACATCAATTTACCACTCTCATAACAATCTCCATATTTTAGAAATTCCTTTAATATACTATATATTTTAAAAAGGGTTATATTTTTTAAAAATAAGAAGATTAATTAATGGTGTTTTTGGTGACAAAAGACTTCCATCATTTTCTAACTTAATCTTATTCCAAATATTAATCAAATGTTTCAATAATGGAGCATCTCTGTCAACAACCCATTTATAAATAAATTCCTCAGGTGTATTTTCTCCAATTTTATTTAATTCAATTTCCACCCATGACAGTTTAATATTTCCAAATAGAGAAGCAAAAACTTTAATTGTGCTGCTTTACAATAATTTTTAAAGTTAGGAAGTTGTAATCCATCTAATTCATATTTTCATGTTAATTTTCTAACGATAGTCTTGTCATCATCTTACTTTACCAAATAAATTTCATAACTTATTTATTTAGTTCCTGAAAATTTTTTTGAGATATGGAAATTGGTAAAGTCCTGAACAAATATTGAATTCTCGGAAAAAAAATATTCATTTTAATACAATTGACCCTTCCAATTAAAGTTATAGATAAACTTATCCATTTTTTCAAATCTTCTTTTATTTTCTTAACAGAACTGTTAAGTTTATCTCAATAGCATATCTGAAATTATAAGAGAAAACACCAAAATTAAATTTATTTTAGTCAAGAGAAAGATGGGAAGATTTAAATATATCGATAGATCAACAAATTTGGCAAAATTTATGTAAAGATGTTATGTCTAATACAATTAATGTAAGACATAGATTACTTGATTATAATTACATCAGTTAAATATTACACCTCAAGAATTGAATAGATGGAAATCGTACATATTGGATCAATGTTTTAGATGTGGTGAAGATATTGGAACTTTTCTTTATTCTACATGGTCTTGTTCAAGAGTTAAACACTTTTAGATTTCTATTAGTAAATTTTTGCAACAGGTTACAGGTGGTTTTCCATTGAATCCTGAGTTATTTTTGATGCGGAATTTTGAAAATGTAATTGCTAAATTACATTTATCAGATTTTCAGTTGAAATTTGTTAAATTAGCTCTGGTGATAGCAAGGAAATGTATTGCTGTCATTTGGAAATCAGATGTTTCTTTAACACTAGGAAGATGGCAACAGAGATTCAAAGTTGTATTCCATTAGAAAAAAAAAACATAATTATTTGAGAGGTAAATACTCCACAATTGGACCGAGAGCCCGTATGCTCAAACATTAGATTTGAATTTATAAATAATCCCTTTGCATCCTCCGGACCAGAGAAATCTTCCCTTAATTAATAAATAATGTTTTCTTGTGAAATTTATTTTGAGATCTTTAAGTGTTTCCTAAGGCAATCCAATTCAGTATATATTCATGTTCGTTATGCATATGGGGTTAGATGGGGTTCTTTTGTAGTTTTCTTTTTTCTTTCTTTTTTACATAAATCCACATGTATTTAATGAATAACTTTGTAATAATATGGGGTTTTTTGTTTGTTATATATGTGTTGATTTTGGATAAAATATTTAAAAAAAACTATCAGATTCTTGAACCTCCACGTGTCACATTAATCAGGGACTGCTCCAACACCACTCCAAGAACTGTCTGTCCATTTTTTTTCTTGCATTAGGAATATTAAATATTTATTAACTTTCTAACTTTTACATTTATTTGTTCTTTTTAATTCAAATTATGTAACTATTATAGTCTTTTGATTAAGTATCTGCTCAGCAAGTGCATTTGTACAAGATTCAATGCATTTGGCAATCAATTTTTATCGTTCAAGAAGCTAATAGTTGTTGGAAAGACACTGTTATTGAACTGAGAGGTGCTGCACTTCAGGCCTCTGTACCTAGCAGCCATAAGACATTGTAACTAGGATGATGGAGATCCTTTATGATATTTGCTGCCTTCTTGAGGCAGAGCCTCATATGACTTCAATGGATTGGAGGCCAAAGTGGCTTATCGTAAACATGCTTGTATAATGTGTTTCGAGTATAATACAACCCCCCCCCCCCACATTTTTGAGGGGAAAAAGGGAGAAGAATGTTACCCTGTATTATATGACCCCCCCTCCCTTCGTCTGCCCAATTTGCGCTGCTGTCTCTCTCTCCCCCCTTGCCTGCCCTATTCGTGCTGCTGTCTCTCTTCCCCCTTGCTCACCCGATTTGCGCTGCTGTCCCTCTCCCCCTCACCCACCCGATTCGTGCTGCCATCTCTCTCCCTGTCGCCTTCCCAAATTGCGCTGCCGTCTCTCTTCCCCCTCACCGCCCAATTCGTGCTGCTGTAAATATGCATGTATAATGCAAACCCCTATTTTGAGCTTGAATTTTGGTACAAAATTTTTCACATTATACACGTATATTTACGGTACTCCCTCTAGTTATGTTCATACGAAGTGAAGGTGCAGTGCATCTAAAGGTTGATGTGCCAAGTTTGCAATTTGTATTTGGATCCAAGTATTCTTAAAATAACTCTACTCTTGCTGAAGTTTTTGTCTTGTGATCATGCTTAAAAATGAGTCAATGCAGCAACTGGCAGTGAAAGTGCTGAATTACAGTAAAGGCTTCAGTAGCGACTCAAACTTATTGCTTATTTATATACAAAATGGACATTAAATGAAGTGGAATACGTTGAACTTTTGAAAGCACATTCTTATTTGAAGTTTACAACATTTTCATTGTCAATGTTTTGACAGAGTTCACCAAGTAGTCCCATTTCCCCATCCTTCTGCATAGTCCTGCAAGGATTTTTCCTTCTTCCTACTTTTTCCGACTTCTGAAATTGCCTTCTCTGTTCTTTCAGACATTGTATTTACAGTCCAACTTGCCTCATCCTCTATCCGTTAACTTTAAATCTGTTTCTGAGAGTCACAACATGGAAATCTACATAAAGTTAATTTGTAAAGATATTTTCAAATTTAATTTTTTTTTGACTTGGGGTTAGGGTGTGTGAGTTCATTGCAACAATTCCTGGAGGTTACATTCTCTCTGAAGTTGAATGTTGCTTGTATGGGCGAGTTTCATATGGGTGTGATGTTCCACTTTGTGTTTATTAGAGGCAATGCAGTTCTAATATAATATACTTTCCAAATGAAGTCTAAAATTATTTTATTGTAAAACTTGATTGGATTTTTCGACTGAAGTTTCATTGCCATGAAATCTGAAGAACTTTGGATCTCATTTCAATTCTATTGAGAGAATTGTTTGTCACTTTCATCTGACAGTTCAGGTGGGAAATCCTATAAAAATGATAAACTGATCCCAGGGCACTTTTCACATCAAAGTTCCTTTGGATGGTTTTCAGTTTTGGAGGGACTTAAGTGGATTCAGAGGAATTTAACCAAGTGACTTATTGTAAAAAAAATTTCTTTTACAAGATTTAATCGCTTAATGTTTGTTATTGTTCTTTCCCAATAACTCTATAATCTCTAGGGTAAGTTGGAACGTACGAGGGGAGAAAAAAGAACAATAAAGGAAACTCACCTCTCCTTTGAAAGACTGAAATTCTGAAGACACTGTCAAAAGTTTTATCCATAAAATTACGCATTCTCTTGGGAATTATGGAAGGGAAAATAAGCCTTTAAATCAGTGCTTTATATGTAAATTAGAGCACAACTGGTGTAAGGCTTTAGAGATATTAATCAGACTTGCAATTTAAGAAATTTGGAAGGCTGCTAAATAATGGTGAAATACGTATTTGAGAGTGTATAAGACCCACGGGCATATAAGCCTCCCTTGCTCCTATTTCAACAGGGAGTAATATAGCAGAAAAAAAGCTTGGACCAAACATGCCACTGGAACAATGGGAGAAATCTTTTTAATAATAAAACTGCTGTAATTTACAAGAGAAAGCAAAAGCAGTTTAGCTATACAGAAAACATTATAAAAATTAACTGCTGCTGTTGTTCCCCACACTGGTCCCACTGCCCTGTTCTCTCCTGGGGGAGGGGGTGAAAGGGGTGGTGGGCCGTTGGTGGGGGGGGGTGTGGAGTGGTAGGGTAGTGTGGAGACCGGTGGCGGGCTGTTGGGGAGGTGGAGCGGAGCAGTGGGATTAGTGTGGGGACTGACAGCAGGCTGCTGGGAGAAAGTGGGGCAGGGAGGCCACTGTAAGGACCAACATCAGGCTGCCAGGAGTGTCTCATGCCATCCTGCCACCAGCACCCACACTGATTCCATTGCCCTGCTCATCCCTGACAATCCGTCAGCAGCCCCCACACTGATCCCACCACCCCACTCCTCACCGATAGCCCGCCACCATCCCCCAAACATAGATGGCAGTGATGCTAGTGAGCCACACCGCAACAATGATCACTGTCGGCGTTTCTCACCATTATCACCCTAATTGAGCCTTTTTTGGGGAAAAAAGTGGGTCTAATATGTTATGAAATATGATAGAAGCTTAATCGAGTTAACTTTTAGGCTTTTATTATCCATATTGACAAAGGGATCACTTTTATGGGCTATCTCTCCTTAACTGGATGAAAATGACATGTTTGCTTTCATGGCATATGGTATGTCATTACCTTTGGTTGCATCAGTTTGAAGAACCACCGTGTTCCAGATCACCAATTTGTGTTACTTTAGGACAAGGTGAGGGGCAATGCTGAGCACATAATAATTTTACTATTCAGACAGGCTGAAGTCATTGAATTTCTGAGAAATCAGGCAGCTGGGAATTTGCTGTGCAACTGATTCTGAATTTGCGATAGAGGTGCCTTTTTATCTTTTGGGTTGAATTTCTTGTTTCTTTCTGCTCAAAAGAAAAGAAACGTGCTTTGGAATCTGCAACAATGCAAAGAACTCTACCATTTGCGAAATATCTTTTGTCAAGTTTCTGCGCAAGAGTTTGCAATAATTTTGCTTTAGCTTGGATCACCTGAGCTTGTTCTGGCATGGTATTGAATGTGTTTCTTGAGCACCAAGAAATATGGGGATGTCATCACAGCCCTTATGAGGTGTTTGGGGTAGTGAAATCCAAAGTGTAAATCTTCAGTTTGAGAGCACCCTTTTTCGCAGCCAAGATAACCAGACATTACTCTGAAAAGTGACATTGTATTTTCTTGTCTCTGAAGCATTGATCTCATGTACTGAATGTTTTGAGATTTGTGCTTTATTGTGTAAGATGATTAGTTGTATGCGATAGTGCTTTGAAATCTTAACAAAAACACACTACTTAATCACTTCAAAGCTTAAAACTTGAAAGATGAAAGTTTGAGTGACGCTTCGTGGCCAAATGGCCTTGATGAACAGAATTATCACTGATATTTGTTTCTTAAAGTTTTGGGATTGTCTCCCAATTGAAGGAACTCCCATCTCAGTTGTTAGTTATTTTCTGACATTGGGTTTCAGAGTCAGAATCAGGATTTATTGTGATGAACAAGTCATAACATTCGGTGTTTTGTGGCATTATCATAGTAGAAATGTTCATATTATAACCATCTTACGACATTGCTATAAAAAATAAAATAATAACAATTATACCGCACAAAAAGTGAGGCAGTGTCTTTGGTTCATTGATGATTCAGGAATCTGATGGCAGTGGGGAAGAAGCTGTCCATGTGCTGCTGAGCGCTTGTCTTTAGGCCCCTGTACCTTTGTCCCGATGGTAGCAGAGTGAAGAAGGCATGACCTGGGTGATGAGAATCTTTGAGGATAGAAGCAGCTTTTTTAAGGCACCACCTCTGTTGATGTCCTCAATGGAGTGAAGATTGGTGCCTTTGATGTTGTAGGCTGAGTTAACAATCCTCTGTAGCTTATTCTTGTCCTGAGAGTTGGTGCCTCCATACCAAGCAGTAATGCAACCATCCAGAATGCTCTCCATGGTACACCTGTAGAAGTTTATGAGAGTCCTTGGAGACATACTGAACTGCCTCAGATACCTTATAAAGTATAGCCTCTGGTGAGCCTTCTTTATGATTGCATCAACATGGAGGCTCTGGGACTGATCCTTGGAGATGTTGACACCCAGAAATTTGAAGTACTTGACCCTCTCCACTGCTGAGCCCTCGATGAGGACTGGGCCATGTTCCCCAGACTTCCTCCTGAAGTTCAGAATCATCTCGGATTTGCTGATGTTGAGCGCAAGGTTGTTGTTGTGACACCATTCAATGAGCTGATCTGTCTCCCTCCTGTCCACTTCCTCATAGCTGTTTGTGATTCTACCAACAAATGTGGTGTCATCTCCAAACTTGTAGCTAGCATTGGAATTTTGCCTGGGCACACAGTCGTGGGTGTATAATGAGTAGAGCAGTGGGCTAAGCACGTATCCTTGGGGTGTGCCTGTGTTGATGATCAGTGGAGATGTTTTTTCCAATTCGTACTGACTGTGGTCTTCCAATGAGAAAATCAAGGATCCAATTTCAGAGTGGGGTACAGAGGCCTAGAGTTTGTAACTTCTTGACCAGCACTGAGGGAATAATGATATTGAAGGCCAAGTAGTCTGTGAAGAGCAACCATATGTATGAGTTACTGTTGTCGAGGTGATCCAGAGCGATATTGCATCTGCTGTGGAGAGATTGTGACAATAGGCAAATTGCAGTGGGTCCAGATCTTTACTTAGGTATGTGTTAATTCTGGCCATTACCAGCCTCTCAAAGCATTTCATCACAGTAGATATTAGTGCAACTAGATGGTAGTCTTTGAGGCAGCCCACGCTACTCTTCTTGGGTATAGGGATGATTGATCCCCTTTTGAAGTTGGTAGGGTTTGAGACAGGGGCCCCATTTGACATTTGTCAATTGATGTGATAAGACTGGATGAGTGATGTCATTTGAGTTAGCTAATAACATTTTGAGTGGATTGTGGTGGAAATCCATTTACCAAAGTGGATGTGGAGAAATGTTGCACACTTTTTCAAGCCCCTCTGGAGATTGGGATTAAGATAAATTTAAATAATTAATGTAGCTATCAGTGCAAGGGAGGTATTTTGCCAGAAAGAAGAGGTAAAATAAGAGTTGGCCAAGTCATTCTTGCACACCACCTGGCAGATGGCGTCGGCATTTGCCCTTTGGTAAACGTTGTTTGGGTAAAGAAGATTGGCCCTGAAAAGAGCTGAAAATATTTGGTATGTTATGTAGAACTAGATGTTAATATCCCTTATTGCACTCCTGAGATGCTGCCTAGACTCTGTGGTGTAGCCAAGTGAGTGGTGGCATCTTCTGGGTTATCAAGTGGTTATCAGTGTTTCACTAATAGACCCATGAGGGTTCAGAATATTGTACCTGAAAAGAGTGCTTAAGTTGTGTTGTTGGAGGTACTTAGTGATACACTGAAATATTTTGTGTTAAAAATGGGAGATTTTCACGTGAAATTCTTTTCTAATCTGATAATTGATGCAGTTTAAACAGTTTACCTCAAAGAATGTTCTTTGTCTGGATTTCAAATCCATTATTGGATTTTTAAGTGGTTCCTTTGTGTAAAGAGGTAATAGAGATGCACCAGGGCAAGCAAATGCAATAGTTGTTCTACTTTGAAGCTTTACTATGGAGGGGTATGGGGTGAACACAAGACCAGTTTTGAAATCTATGCCCCCTGCTGGTGACAGTGTACTCATCACTCACTGATGCTGATATTGTTGATCCTGAAGCCGCAGTAATGTCTCAGACATTTTTTGCGGGAGGTGGGGGTGGTGGCACAGTTAGTGCAGTGGTTAGCACCATACTATTAGCAGCACCAGTGATCTGGGTTCAAATCCGGGATGTCTGTGAGGAGTTTGTACATTCTGCCTGTGTCTATGTGGGTTTCCTCCGGGCTCTCTGGTTTCCTCCCACCCTTCAAAATGTATGGGTGGGGGGTGGGAGTTCGCAAGTTAATTGGGTGTATGTACATGTCATTGAATGGCTTCAGACCAGAAGTCTATACAGAGGACCATTAAAACACATAGAGGATCACTGGAGTCTTCCTTTCCTCTGTAGATGACATTTACTGGGAGCATTGTCCAGATGAAATTAAAGAAGACCCTTTCCATCCAGCACACAGTATCTTTAACTCACTACCATGTCGGTGGTCGGGAGCATCAAAATCAGGACTGCCAGGCTGGGGAACAGCTTCTTTCCAGAGCCTGTGAGTCTGATGAACATCCCAAATGCTTGTTGGGTCAAATATGTACAATGTGATTTTGATAACTTCAAGATTCAATTTATTACATAGTAATAAATGACATGACATTTCTTTTTGCCTGCTGCAGGCAGAGAGATTCACCATTGGCAGGAATTGCCCAAATGCCTCTTACAGTCTTACAGTCAGCCTTGCAGTCAGACTTACAATCAGAGAGAGAGAGAGAGAGAGAGAGAGAAGTAAAAGAGAGTCCAGTCCCCCCATGGTCACTGAGTGTCCATAGATTTGCTTCCAGCACTTCCTCAGCCCCTGCAGTCACACACTGTCCAGTCCAAACCATTGGCAACCTGTGCTCTAGATCCGAACTTCCAACACGGTCAGGAACCCTCCAGCACCCTTGGTATTTCCTTGCATCCCGATTCCGATACCTGGTACCCCTCCAGCCAATTTGAGCCAGTTTCCAGCCAACCCAGCGTGGGTCTCTCAACAGCAGTCTGCAGCAGCCCACAGCTTCCATGGGTTCCTCACCCCGAGTTGCCAGCACCCTGTTGGATGCACTGGTCTTTTAGCTGGAGAGTCCCCTCACTGGTCCGCAGCCTTGGTCACCGACCCCATGGGTCTTTTTCTCCACTTCTTCCTCTCAGATGGTGCATGATCTTCCCGTCCTCCGGTGCCCTGCTTCCCCAGAGTCTGCAGCCCCTCGTGGCTGCTGCCGATTAATAAGCGCCGCCATCTTGGGCGCAGTCCTATGGTTTTGGGATTTCAATTAAAACCACCATCAGCTCCCTCAACGGGCCATTTAAGGCCCTTGTGGAGCCAGCGGGAGTTGACTGGACGGCTGGACCCCTGCAACTCCGCTCCCTTGCTCCCCACGGGTCTGCACCAATGGCAGCACTGCCACTACAGCGACTCTGTCAGCGCTGCCATCTAAAGCGTGAAATTAACATTTAAAAAAATCAGCTTGAAAGGGACCCATTTATCAGTAAATGAAGTGATTTGCTCCTCAAATTTTGTTGAATTCTTAAATATTTATGAAATAATAACGTCTTTTTCCTGGCATCCATGCTGTCTAGAAAAAGCAAATCTGTGGGCATCAAAACTCATATGCTCTACAAGGTTCCCTTGTTGGGACCTAAGCACTATTTTCTGGTTACAATCTCTCCCATCCTTCCTTCACCAGCCCAAATTGTGACCAGAAAATGCTTTCTCAGTTCCCACTGTACTAATATGTATTTTGGTTTGCTGCATAAGCTATATTTTTTTGGCAATTTTGGCCATGATCAGATCTGCCTTCTCCTGATTGTTGCATTCAGCCATTGTACACATCAACGCCGAAGAATAGTTATCTCTAACAATAAAATGCGTGTTTTTACTGTGATGCACCATCAATAACTTCAAAGTTGTAAAGAAACTGATAGGCTTTTATTCATAACATAATGGAGGCACATCCATGCTGGTCGACTGTCCTGGACAGAGGAGGAGGGTGTTGCACAGTCACCTTTATCCAGGGATCAATGGGAGGAACCTCGGGCACAGTCAGCAATGGGCATGTCCTAACACATCCAAACATATATACAGTGATTTACCACATTCACCCCTTGATTTTAGAAAGAGTCCAGCAGGGTGAAGCGAATTAAATGTTCTTTTGGGTAGTCTCGTTTGCCACTGTGACCGTCGTAGAACCGGCGGCAGTGCAGGTGTAGAATCCTGGTTGTTCTGGGACAGCTGTATGTTGCCATCAGTATTAGCTTGCTGGATGTGTGGCACAGGACCTGACATGTCATCCACTGGGACATGGGTAACATGCCATGATACTGGTGCATCTTGGATAGCATTAGATGAAGGGGGTGTGGAGTGGTCGGAAATGGTTTTGGATTCCTGAGGGCACCAGGTCCAGATGGAGACTGTCCTTGTGCTCATCAAGGTACGCCATGTAGGCGTATTGGGGGTTGGCATGGAGAAAATGGACCCTTCGACCAGTGGGTCAGACTAATTAATGGCTCCTCACGTGCTTCTGGATTAGGACTGGCCCTGTGGACGTCAGTATGGTCCCTGAAGTAAACTTCCTGGGGAAGAAAAACATCCTTTCGTGTGGAGTGGCATTGGTAGGAGCAATTTGATCGAGTGGAGTACATTGGGGAGAACCTCTTGTCAGCGAGAGAATGGAAAGTCTCTAGATCTCAGGGCTATGAGGATGGATTTCCAGGCGGTAGTGTTCTCCCTTTCCACTTGCCTGTTCCCTTGGGGGTTGTAGCTGGTGGTCCTGCTCATGGTGATGCCTCTGGCCAGCAAATACTGATGCAACTTATCACTCATAAAGAGGACCCCCCAGTTGCTATGAATATAGCAAGGGTACCTGAACAGGATGAAGAGATTGCTCAGGAGCTTGATGACTGTAGCGGTGGTCATGTCCAGGCTCTCCACCTCGAACGGGGTGGATTCGTCCACTGCATGTATTGTGGCCTTGGTAATGTCTGCCAATGCAGCTGAAGGCCACATGGACCTCTAAAGTCAGAGGCAAAGAGGTGGTTTGACGAAAGAGGTGAGTTTTGTCCGTATAATTGGGAACCCACTGGACATAGTAGGAGAAGAAGCCTAGGCACCTTTTCAGAGTCTTGAAGCTGTGGGGAAGGGGGAGTTCCAAATGAGGGCGTATGTGGTTGGGATCAGGGCCAGTGACTTTGTTCTCTACGACGCAGCCAAGGATAGCACATATTTATGTAAGGTTAAGGAGTTTGGCATTCTAGAGAAACTTTTGGAGATTGGCATCATGATCCTGTAGGTCATGGCCGCAAATGGTGACGTTGTCCAGATAAAGCTTGCAGCTTGTTCTGGTCTACCATATGGTCCATCTCCTGCCGAAAGACCACGACCCTGTGGTGACGCTAAAGGGGCCCTCAGGAAATGGTAGAGGCAGCCATCTGTGCTCCTCCGTGTGGATAGGGAGCTGGTGGTATGCTGACTTTAAATCATTAGTGGAAAATAGCTGATGTTGAGTGATTTGATTTACCATGTCGGATATGTGGGGAAGAGGGTACGTGTCCAACTATGTACTCTGTGTTTTGCCCCTTTCTTTATCACCATCACTTGGGCTCTCCAGGGGCTGGTACTGGCTTCAATGATCCCTCATTCAGTAGCCACTGTACCTCCAACCTAATAAAGACCATGTCCCTGGCACTGTATTGCCTACTTTTGGTTGCATTGGGTTTACAGTCAGGAGTGAGGTTAGTGAACATCAGTGGAGAGGTGACCTTGAGGGTTGAAAGGCTGCAGGTCGTATGCAGTGGGCAATCTGCGGGTTGCTGGCTGGAAACGATGGGAGGAGAGGCGGGGGGTTTCCATGGGTGAAGCACAGTGGATGGTTTAAAAACTGCTGGATACAGACAGTGAGGGAGGGGGTTGGGGCCCATTGTAAGGTGGCATTGAAAGTCCAGGTCCAGCAGCACAGCAGCGCAAAGTTGCAGCATTAGGAGAAGTTTAAAGTCTTTGTAGTCTGTGCTCTGTACAGTCAGAGTCACTATTCAGTAGCAGCAGACATCTGCCGTTTGGGACTTCTAGGCCAAAAAGGCCTTGTGATTTACTGGCCTTACCATGAGGGAGTAATGCTGCACCATGTCGGGGTAGATGAAGCTCTTTGTGATGGAAGTCAGTGTTGAGTCGCTGGTGGGCTCCGTAGATATGGTGGAGTGTTCGGGTCTTCGGTTCCAAGATGGTGGTCCCCATGGGCCTCATGCAGCATTGCTGGAATGGGAAGATGGTGGTGTCCAAGATGGTGGCCCGCACATGGTACTGTTGGGTTGGGAGGGTGACTTGGATTTACACACTTTTGCATACTGTCCTTTCTTCCCACAGCTAGTGCAAAGCTAGTGCCTTTTGCTGGACAATGTTTCCTCGGATGTTTGGCAAGCCGCAGAAATTGCACTTTGGGTGCTCGCGGAGTACCATGGCTGTGTTTGGGTCACTGGTGGGATGTGGCGTTATTCCTGCCCTCCCACTTCCCAATACGGAGGTGCCCGCAATAACCACGAGGCGACTGTGTCGTCGGCTGAGTCTTGTTACAAGCCCAGAAGACTCCAAAAACCAGGAGCAACAGAAATTCACTAAGATAATGGCTACTTAAACAAAAGTTACTTTTAATTTTCTTCAAACATAATATCAATCTTTAACTTATTACTATTAACTTAATTTAACCTAACTTAACCCTCTTCTAATTCTAAGTGCACGATTATGTCATGTGTATGTGTTCTTTGGTTTGCTGTCCAATCATTCACTTCTCTTCTCCAAGTTCACTGATATCAGGCAATTTTCCATACTGTGCACAGAATTAAACATTTATTATCTTCACCAGGCTCTGGTGCTTTAATTTGTTACCACAAAGGAAGGTCTTTGTTGGTTTTGGAGAGATATTCATTGTTCGTTGGACACACACACACTGACTGGTCTCCTTCAATCACCCACTTCTTTTACTTGGTGAAGAAACTTGCCCCCTCATAGGTTTTCCAAAAGATAACCTCTTCTTCCAGGTTACCACAGAAAGTTCTTCTTTTTTCCCCTATTCCAGGAGAAACACATTAACCAGCCACTTCCACTTGTAATTGACTACAAGGGTTGAGAATAGGCTGAACTCAAAACTCAAAACCTGCCTTCAATTGGGGGTCTTTCTTATATCAGGAGTTAAAAGCTTGCAGCCTCCAACACCAACTCCTGCTGCAAACTGACTTCATTAATTCAAAAGCCTTCTTCAAGGAGTCACACACAACAAACAGTACCAATTCTGGTTACTGTAACTCAACCCTGTCTTTCACAAGGTTTCAACCCCTGTATGTCACAGGGCGTCTGTAAACTCCAAGCTGAACTGTTCGAAAACTGAACTCAAAATGTCTGAATTTGGTAATATATTACTCCAAGTCCTGTGACAATTACAGCATGGATGAAGTGAGTCCCAATTCTTGGAAACCACAGTTTTATTTTTACCAAAATTCTGTTCATTTTTCAAAACCATTCCATATCAACAACCTCTGACCTCATCTCTGTTTAAGAGGCTTAAGTGGTTTTGAGTAAAAACAAATGGCTTCTTCAGCATTTCTTGAATAATTAAGACCCACTTGAAATCCATTAGCTCTGTCCTTCTCATTCATGACGATCTGAGAATGGTCTCTTCTCTGAAAACCATGGTTCTCTATAAATGTACTGTATCAACCCAAAGCTAACTTATAAAAATACAGATACAATGTTTTAACTTTATAATTTACTTTACTAAGACATTTTTTATAAAAGAAGTATAGTTTAACATTTAATTAAAGATTAACATAAATCCGTCACAGTATGTGTTCATGTTTTGGAGGACCACCTCTAGTGGGTCCACCAGATTGACTGCCTTCTGTTAAGTTGTGCTCACCCTGCTCCAACAGTCTCTGCTGGATGTAGCTGGATATCACGCCTGCGACATAGGCGTCTCTGATCATGTCCTCCGTGTTCACCACGGCCGTCACAGCCTTGCAGTCGCAGGCCCATCCAAGAGCCTGAAGGTACTTGGTGCTCGATTCCCTGGGTCGCTGTTTTTGGGTAGTCAGGGGGTGCTTAGCATAGACCTTGTTTACCTTCCTCCAGTACTGGCTTTTCAGAATGTTCATCACCGCTGGGTACGATCGGTGTCTCTGATCATCAAGTATACCATGGGTGTGGCCCGGGAATACAGTATTTGTAGCCTGTCATCCTCTGATCGAACATTAGTAGAGGAGGTCTGCAGGAACACTTTGAAGCAACGCAGTCAGGGTTCGAAGCTGTTGGATGCGTCAGGCGATTGTGGGTCAAAGTCATGCTTTTCTGGCTTCAGAATCTGCTCCATTATCAAAAAAAAGTTGTGAATAAAATTGATGAACCATCAAAAACGTAAAAGCTAGAAATCAAAGAGAAACTGATGGGCTTTTATTAACAACAGAACAGAGGCACTTCCATTCTGGTCGAGGAGGGTACTGTGGCACAGTCGCCTTTATTCAGGGGTCAGTGGCAGGAACCTCAGGCACAGTCAGCAAGGGGCATGTCCTAACTCATCCAAACATATATGCAGTGATTTATCACATACTGATAGATTTTTAAAAACCTTGAAAAAATTTTCTTACATTACAAAAATGAGACAAAAGCCGTTTTCTAGCCTATGCATGGTTACAGATCTTTTTCTTTCCTTGTGTAATTGCCTAAATTCACCAAAACTCAGCTGCTGTGGTTTTGCAATTATTGAAATTCCAAGTATAAGTGTCTGTGCAAAAATATACCAAACATGTGGCTTTGCATAAATCACTCATCTGTGTCCCAAGGTATCTGTTGATTTTTAAGTCTTGCTGAATTGGTCTCTTTGTTAAATCATGTGAATGCTGAGAGAGTATTTGTGGTGCTTTTAATCCCCTGAGAAAAGTCCTGTGATGCAGCATTCACGCAGGTTGAGGTCTCCTGCTAATTTAAGGCAACTGAAATCGATTATCTGTGAAGAATAACAATAGATACTTTTTACGAGTTGTATTCTTGTAATCTAATCTGTTTCATGCTCAAATGTTATCAACTATGAATCAATTTTTAAGGAATAAAATGGTTATTTGACCATTTAAATGCTTTGATTTTGGACTATGGGTAAAATTTTGATGCCTTGATGGGAGAGCCAATGTACAAACAAGGCATACCTTTGTGAATGTGTTTTGGTCTTGATTGTGAGTTATTTAACATTTCAGGATATTGTGTTTCTCAGTCAACTTTTAAATAACTGAGTTTTGGAATCGCTTCATAAAAATGATTTTGCATAGAATTATTTCTTCAGTGGAGCACTGCACGATTCAGCTACTGTTCTTTTCACAGCAGCATGTTCATCCTATTCCTTAAAACTAAATTAGGCTTTCATTCAAATAGGATTTTCACAGTGTGCCGAATGTCACAATATTATCTAAAGACAAAGTACTTTTGAAGTATTGCTGGTATTATGTAGGATGTGGTAGGCAGATGACACACAAGATTTAAAAATTCTCATCTTCATTGTGGAGATAAATGATGGCCAGAATGTAGAGAATTCATTTGCTCTTGAAACAGTGAGAGGGTAGCTGCATAACTTCATCTAGTATAGGAGATCATGGTGAAATGGGCTGTTTGAACTCTTGGGTTTCATATCTAATACTGTGGCATATAAACTATACAGTACAACTCCAATTATCCAAAATCTTCAGGACCGGGCCTATTTTGGATGAATGGCTTTTTCAGAGAACTGGTCATTTTTTTAAAAAACAGCCCAGTAGCAACAGCAAATCACTCATAACAGTAATTAAAATTCAACAAACCAAGTGAAAGCTTTTTAAGCATTAAAATAATTTTTAATTCTCACAAAAATCTGCTGGCCACCACCAATGATCGACACCTCCCCACCGAGGCTCTGCTTGTGCTGGGAGCCCAGGCGTCCCGTGCCTGCCCAGGAGCTTGAGGTCCCCATTGCTGCCATGAACCCGAGTTTCCCGCCGCCACTGGGACCCCAAGGTCTGCTGCTGCCGTCACTGAGAGCCCAACATTCTGGTCACTTGAGCTTGAAAAAATTTTGGGTAACTGAGGATTTTGGAGAATCCGATTTTGGATCATTGGAGTTGTACTGTATATAATTCTTTTTCTTGTAAAATTATTTTTTATTGAGATTTATCATACAATTTATCATAAATTAAATATAATATTTGGATTGGTATCATATCATATAGAAATAATGATACATGGACTCATATTCCGATCTAAACATAGTGAATAGTAAAAAAAAGAAAAGGAAAGGAAAAATAATTATAAAGATCTAACTCCATTCACCAACCAAGGTTGAAATTGGTACTCAAGCAGACTTGAATAGTCTCTGGAGATCTGACGAAATACGCCCATTTACTTCATACCCACACCTTGATCATTCCAATTATGAAAGTAAGCTATAAATGGACCCCATCTTATTGAAAGAGATCTTAATCTTCCTAACAATATGTCTAATTTTTTCTAAAAATTAGAAAGGACATAATATCCAGTAGCCATTGTCTATGGGTGGATGGAAAGTCTTCTATTAAGTTAAGCAATATCCTCTTCTTGTCAGTAATGGAGAAAATGCTAAGACCAGTTTTTGGTTAGACGTTAAATATACGTTTACATCACTGGAGAAACCAAACGTTGCAATCAACAGACATGGTTCTAGATCAATCCCAAAAATGACCGAAAATGTTCTGAAAATAGCTGTCCAATATTCTGCCAAATTGGGGCAAAACCAAAACATATGTATCAAAGAGGCTTCAAATCTTTTACATTTGTTTCAGAATGAGTTGATGTCTGATATGAGCAAGCTTAACTTTAGAAAATTGTACACTATGAACCACTTTAAATTGAATCAAATTGTACCTAGCTCATTGAGATGAGCCAAAGTTGAAATAGACATATTAAGATCATTCTCCCATTCATTTTTGATTCTAATTAAAGGGACTGTTTTTAACTGTTTTAAAATTCAATAATTTATAACATAAGGTGGATATTATACCTTTATGTACAAATTTTAATTAAAAAATTTGTCTATAAAATTTGAATCCAAAAGGTATGAAAATACTGAAAGTTTAGAATGAATAAAATGTCTAATTTGACAATATCTAAAAAAAAAGTCTCTGGCAGATTAAATTTCATTGTCAATTGTTGTAAAGATGCAAAATTTTGTTAGATAAAAAGATTATTAACAGTTTTAATTCCTAGTTGATTCCATTCTTCATAGTTGGCACCTAAAATAGTGGGTTGGAATAAATGATTGTGTAGAATAGGACTAATATATATAAATCCTATAATTCAAAATAAATTCCTAAATTGACTCCTAATCTTCAATCTCTGTCTCATTATTAAATTATTTGTTTATTTTGGAATAGAAAGAGGTAAAGGTGAGCCCAATTCCGCCAATAAGGAAGCATTCTTAAGGGATTTCAATTCTGTTTCCATTGTTATGAGCCCAGAGGACCCCAAAACCCAGCAGCAATAGATATTCAGCAAGACAAATAGGTACTTCAACAAATGTTGCTTTTAATTATCTTTAAACATGAAAACATAATCACACTTTAACTTATCACTATTGACTTAACTAACCTAACTTAACCCTTTTCTAATTCTAAGTGCATGTGTATGTAATGTGTGTAAGTTCAGAAAAGTTCTTTGGTTCACAGTCCAATCTCACTTCTCATTCCTCCAAGTTCACTGGTTGCAGGCAATTCTTATACTGTGCACAGAATTTAACATTTATAAAGTTCACCAGCCTTTAGTGTTTGAAAGGTAAATGATTACCTCTCAGGAAGGTTCTTGTCAGTTTTCAGAGAGATTTGTTGTACAATGGACATCCAGCCACTTCAGTGACTTGCCGGAGATACTTGCCCCCTCACGGTTCTCCAAATGATAACCTCTTTCTTTCAGGTCATCACAGAGTTCCTTCTTGTTTCTCTTATTTCAAGTGAAACTTAGGCAGCCACTCTTCTCCTTTTGCATGATCCACAAGAACTTTGACCAGGCTGAACTAAGAACTCACAACCCATCTTCCAAATGGGATTTTCCACAAGCTTGCCAGCTTGTCCTGTTCCAGTCTCAGCTGTTGTTGCTGACTGTCTCACTGTAGAAGTGAACTCTGTGTCTCTCTCTCTCTCTCTCTCTCTCTCTCTCTCTCTGAGAGAAATCCTGTTTGACTCTCTCTGCTTGCAAATCCACATGACCCTCTTAGAACAGCAAGTTCCCCTCCAGACAGAATATGCAGCTCCAACAAGATCTTTCATCTATTGCCTTTCTGTAAACAACAATCCATTTATGAAGTCTCTTAGGGCACTCTCCAAAGTTTTTTTCAAAGGCTCTGAGGCCCTGGCATGTCTAGCATGAGCAGAGCTCCAGTATTTTAAATAAGATCTGTTTTAAAGTGTTCGTATGTGACCTACTCTAAAACCTGCCCCAATTTATCTCCCAAAAACATACCTATATACTCTGTCACACCATCCAATGAAGCAGTCATTATTATCAAACCAAGAACAATATTCTGTAAGAACAATTCCTTGTGTTCTGAAGACAACTTTTATTCATTTTTAGTTTCTTCCCATATATATGACATAAGAGATTAATCCAATGTGTCAAAGAAAGACTTAGAAATAAAAATTGGTAATGATTGAAATAAATTTTGGAAAAATACTTACTTTAATCAAATTAATACGATCTATCATAGTTAGAAAAAGTGATGTCCGTCCAGAGAGTATTGCTTTTGTCTGATGAAATAAAACTGCTAAATTTCCTTTAAAGAGGTTTTAAAAATTCTTAGTTATCATAATACCTAAATATTTAAATTGATATTTCACTATTTTAAAAGGATAATTAGAGTATAGAGTAAGTGGGCCTTTTAGTGGAAATAGTTTGCTTTTATGAAGATTATGTTTAAATCCTGGAAATTTACTAAAGCATGTAAGTAACGACAGTATCTTTGGTATGGATACCTCTGGAGTGGACACAAAAAGTAAAAGGTCATCTGGCATAACCTATGTTCAAGAGGTCCTCAAAACAATCTGCTGAAATCTACATTTGCTCCTATGGTAAAGCCTAGCGGCTCAACCACTAAATCAAAAAGCATACGGCTAAAGGGGCAAGCTTGTCTCATGCCTCATTGTAATTTTAAAAACTTTGATTGCTGAGAATTAGTACGAATTGATGTTATTGGAGACGCATATAAAAGTTTTATCCATTGAATAAAATCTGGTCCAAAATAAAATTTCACTAAAGTGGCAGATTTACAAGGATGTTGCCTGGCTTACAGCATCTGGATTACAGGGAGAGATTAAGGAGACTGGGACTTTATTCATTGGAACGTAGACAACTGAGAGGGGACTTGATGGAGGTATTTAAAATTATGAAAGGAATAGATTGACTAGACATAAACAGACTCTTTCCCCTGAGGGCAGGGGAGGTTGGAACAAGTTAAGGGTCAGGGGGCAAAACTTTCAGAGAAGTATTAGAAGTGGCTTTTTCAAAAGAAAAAATGTTAAACATCCATACGTACCATCTATTGCTAGTGAGCAACTTCATATCAAATGGTTTCACATTACTTTTATTTATAAGCAAATATCTCTCTTGTAAGTAAGATGAACAAAGAAGTTCTGGAGAATCAATGATTGGTAAAACCGGCAGAAATAATAACATTCAGAACACCAAAAGGTATCTTCTACTGCTATTCATATATAGTTGATTAAATATATAAATCAAAAGTATTCCCTAGATATGGTAATTTCCCTGAAACAAATATGTTACTTCAGAAGACCAACGAAAGAGAGAGAAAATAAATATTCTCCCTTTTTTAAAAATTGGCTAGTTTCAGAGATCAAAAGTTCACTCATCTTGATATTGAGGTCGTCGGTACCACAGCAGTCTCTAGTTTCACAAATTTCCAAGCCCCTTTGGGTGAATATAGAAATATCTTCTCTTCTCCTTATTATCGTCCCCTTTTCAACATCCTCCTTCAGACCTGAAATGCGAAGATTATTTCAATGACTCTGTCCTTCTAAAGTTAATACTTCAGCCTTTTAACTTTTTATTATCAGCAATCAAAGTTTCATTTTGTTATTCAAGTTTATCCAGCCTATTTATTATTCACCATCAGTTTCCAATGCAGTCAGATGTTCTTCTGTTTATGGTAGTGAGTCCAAAACTGTATCAAGTTTATTTTGTAATTTTCTTTATGTTCCACATCGTTTGACTTATTGTGATACAGATACGAACACTGTTGTCTTTCTTAATTCATTATTATTGCACAACCTGCTGTAATAGTTGACTTGCCTGGATTCAACACAAAACAAAGGTATATGTGACAATGAACTATTCATTTTAGTTTCATTGTGAGTAATTTACATCAACACCGTTGACTTTACAGGAGTTTGGAATCCAGTAAATCCTAATTTTTAATCATGTGCTGAGTGCTCCTTGAACATTCTCAATTGACTTGTTAAATTTACGTGGCAGGGTCCAGTTTGAATTGATGTATAGGTTTGACAATAAGGTCATTTGTGTTTTAATCCCCAACTTCATCTTATCTTCAGGCCCTGTTCAGATTTCCAGTTGTATTTCGTGAAGATTAGTTTGAAAGGATGTGATTGAGAAGTGGAGAATGCAGATTCAGTGCGAATATTTCATCTGAAGGCCAGGATCTATCTTGCCCCTGTCACAATTTGTGCATATTAATGGATTGTTGTTTTCAAAACTTTACAACGTTTTCTTTGTGAAGATATCATCTATTCTGCAGACTTGCTTTCTCATACCATGCCCTGAAAGGAGTTTCCCTTAAAAATATAAAGGGGAGATATGTCAATTATAAACCCATTGTTAATTTGGAGGTCTTGAAATGTCTGCTGCCTACCTTTTGTGAAAAGTAGCCTGTGTCCTGAAATCGGTAGAGGTTTCAGTTACATGCCATTGCCTTTTTTGTGAAAAAGCCTGACATTGAGAAGACTGGACATAGAGGGGAGGAATGCTTCGTTGAGCATGTCAGCTCTGCCTATTGCATCAGCAAGGATCTTCTAGTGGCCAGCCACTTCAATTCGCACACTGACATGTCTATCCATGGCCTGATGTACTGCCTGGTTGAAGCCAAACATAAATTGGATGTACAGCACCTTCTATTTGATCTTGGCTATGCTCAATGAGACAGTATCATTATCAATCAGCTTCCAGTATCTCCCTTTACCCCTCCCCCCTGCCAACCTGCTTTCCTTTGTCTCTATACCTCATTCCTCCTTCTCTTCTCCCCCTCCCCTCACTCACCTGTTTCTTAATAACCCTGATGGAGTTTTCATTGCAAAATGTCAAATGTCTATTGCTTCCCATGGATGTTGCTTGACCTGCTGAATTCCTCTCACACTTTGTGTTCTCCATTTTCCCAGCATCTTGTTTACTTGTGGTAGTTAGAATTCTACACTGGGAATTATTTATTTAACTAAAACAACTTGTTACCACTTCACTTCAAAGGTAATCTTCAGTTAGCGTATTGGTTAGCGCAACGCTGCTACAGTTCCAGCAACCGGGATTTGAATCCCGCAGTCTGTAAGGAGTTTGTACTCCCCCCCCCCCCCCCACCCCCCCTGCATGTGTTTTCCCTGGGGGCTCTGGTTTCCACCCACTGTTTAAAAATGTTCTGGGATTGTCAGTTAATTGGGTGTAAATTGAGCAGCACAGGGTTGGGGGCCAAAAGGCCCTGTTACCGTGCTGTATGTCTAAATTTAAATTCACTGAGATTCCTTCAATCCTGCCTTGTCTCAACTATTTTGCATGTTTTTCTTAGCTCTCAATCTGATTCTTACAATCCTTCCTGTTCAGTTTCTCTTGCGCAACTGTTGAGAAATTCGAGTTTATTGAAAATTCTACTGCCTATGTTAAGGGACTGGACCCTGTGCACCCAACATCCCCATCCATGCTTTCTGTCCAACACTGGCACCTAGTTAATCCTTTTAGTTTCAAAGTTCTCATTTTAATTTTCCAATATTTTTCCAATCTCTACAATCTTCATCCTCTACAACTAAGGTACTTTTAGCCCTTTGCATCATTTTCAAATCGCTTCACCATTGGTAATTATGCTTTGAATTATCTTGGAGCTAAACATCGCAAGCCCCATTGAAATATTCTCTACCTTTTCTATTACCCTCTGATTTTAGCAAATTATTAATACCAATCTCTTCACTATACCAATCACAATCTCGGTGATGTTTGCAGTTTGCTGGAAAAGAGGAATTTGACCCCTGACCTTTAGCTTGGTACTGTATTTTTGTGCCCGAGAACAGACAAATATCAGGTGAGTAAAAGCTGGAGAAACTTAGCATGTCAAACTTTATGTGGTAAAGATAAATAACCAATATTTTGGAATTGAGCACTTCATCAATGTATGAACAAAATGAAGGCTGGTAGGGAGGGGCTGGGGGAGGAGCAGTCCCGCAGGCAAATGATAAGAGAGGGAGGGCACAACAGTGAACATAGGCGGGGGGGGGGGGAATAGTTCTGTGAATGAAGAGGGAAGGGGTGGAGAGCTGGAGGAAAGGAGACAGAAGGGTAGGGAAGGGAGGGAGAACGGGGAGTGGACAAACAGAAATCAGAGAAGTCGAAAATGCCCAGATGGAATAATAAGTATTGCTTCTCCAGTTTGTGGATGGTTTTGGTTTGGCAATTCATGAGGCCATGGACAGACATGTCGGCATAGGAGTGGGGCACGGAATTGAAATGGTTGGCCACTGGGAAATCCCTGTCATTGGTGCAGACAGAGTGAAGGTGCTCAGCAAAGCGATTTCCCCGTCTGTGTTCAGTCTCTCTAATGTCGAGAAGGCCACAAAGAGGACTTCTTTGGACTTTGACAATGGCTAAAAGTAGGGAAGATGGCCATGAGATGAAAGGTTTGTGATATAGGTTTGAAATGAGTGAAAGAAGCCTGTGACTGCTTGGTTATTGAAAATAATCAATATTAAAATGGATTTTTGGAAATGGGGGCAGGCAGAAATATAGGTGTAAAATATTTCTAAAGAATTTATGCATTTGATTTTTCCTGTTCTGTTCTGAGATGAATAACTTTTAAACATTCCAGAAATTATATTGGGATTTATCAAACATCATAATCCCTTTTTTCTTTTCATTCACAAATGCTCTACCCCACCCCTAATAAAGTTTTGACGAATTTCATAAAGGAAACAATCTGTAACAACTCCTCAATGCCTCCTGAAACTGGACAAAATACTTTTCCTCTTCTTTCGGTAGGTCCGCTCATCCCCTGCAACAAAAGCTGAAATGTGCAATACTGTGGCATTGAAGGTTAATGTATCATGTCTTTGTCCTGTGCAGGCTATTCTGGCATTTACACCATTTCCATTCCAAGGTTCAGGAATTCATTTTTTTTAGAAGAATTTATGAATAGCTTCATTTGTTTCACTTAGGTAATCTTTCATTTTTTTTAAAAGAAAAATTGCATGTGACCAAGACCTCGTCCTTTCACAACAGTATCTTGTTTCATCCATTTTTGTTGCAATCATGAGCCTTTTTAGAACTCCAAAACACCTAATAAAGAAACAATATGTTTGTGCTAAATAACTACCAAAGAACACTTCAATAATTTCTGATCTGTATTAAGATTACACCACAAACCCATGCTAAAAAGAGACGAATGTTCTGTCAATGTAATCTAAATTGATTTGATAGATTGGCTCTATTTTCAAATGTCATATGCAAAAATCTGCAAATATTCTTGGTCATGGAGATACAATATGGAAACCGGTCCTTCAGCCATCAACAACTTATTTATATTAATCCTGCACTAATCCCATTTTTATTCTACCCACATTCAAATCAACTCCCCCAGATTCTACCTCTCATCTACACTCCAGAGCCAATTCCATACCATCAGACATCTCTTTGGGATGTTGAAATGTGCAAACTCCTCACAGACAGCACCCTTGATCCGGATTGAATCCACTGTAAAGTGGCAGCTCCACGAGTTGCACCATTGTTCTGCCCTCAGTGGCTGAGAATTAGATTATGAGCATTTTAAGAAATAAATGTGAATTTACCTTGGTTCTAGATTGCCTCTTGATTCTCACTGTTGAAAACTCAGCCATTCCATGATATTGTAAACTGCTTGGAATATTCAGCATTTTAAGAGAGGTCAATAATCCAGGGACTGTGCACTTTGATGAATTGGAAAGGATGTGATGATCAACAGTCTTCAGCACTAATTTTATTTTTGCTCAGAGTTTATTCCTTCTTAGTCTATCAAAACCCAATATTTTTTACATGTTGCATTCCAATTGCCGGCTTTTGATTTCTATGGCAAGGTATGGTGGATTATCCACATAATGTATGATACATACAATTTATATTAATTACTTTAATGGACCAAAAATGCAGCATAAATCTCAAAAGTCATTGGATCTGGTCCAAAAGAAACAAGCACAAGATGGCAAATGTGAATTGTATGATTGGATTCAAGGTTCTAATTGGTTCCCATTGATTTTCAACCATGTCAATAATGCCATTATGTGTTTGTGTTTATTGTCACACCTTCGAAGGTACAGTGACCGAGGCTGTTTGGCAAGCAGATCAGCAGAAATCTCATACATTGTACAAAAAGCAAGAAACAGTTCAAAAGTGCAGCATTACAGAGAGATCATTTGGTATGGAACAAAGGCAGTATAATTTTATTATTATGGGGTTCATTCAGGTGGGAAAGAAACTATCCTTGAGTCCATTGATATGTGATCTCATAGTTGTGAATCATCCAACTTGACGGCGGAGGGGTGAAGAGACTATGGCCAGGATAGGATAAGTCTTTTCATATAATGGCTACTTTTCCAAGGCAGCAGGAGTTACAGATGGAATTGAAGGAGGGTATGATGGCCTGAGATGTAGTTATTGCATTATTTAAGAAAAAAGTCCTGTCAATCACCTTTTAATCTTAGTGCATCTTCCAAATCTCTTGTGCCTTGCTGTCAACCTGTTTCTTTAACATAGTGAAAAAATGATATTTAAGAGCATAATATCAGCTATCCTCTCCAAAGTGGGATTGTAAATATGACCACTGAGTCACCATTGTGCTATTTAATCTATTTAATTGCTCATGACAGTGTACTCTCCAAAGTATTGAAAAGCTCAGAGTTAGTAAATCCATCTTAAAAGTTATCAGTCGTGGCAGATGATAAAATGTCGATGTATGCAGCTACACATGATACAAATGATCTTGAAGTGAACGATATCTCGATTTCAAGCTTTGGCTGCTTTTGCTTTATATTTAAGTTTTATTGAACGTGTGAGGCTTTTGAGTTGTATATAAATTTGTTAAAGGATTAAAGCAATATTGTTTTCCCACCCACCCCCCCCTCAAATCCATGCTGAATCTGCATTCTTACCTAGTATAATTTTGTATATTGGTCAAAAGGTAGCTGTGTTCTGAATAATGGTACAAATACATTTTGCTCTGTGACAAATTATAATCTTTTTTTTTAGACAAAGGATAATGGGTTTCCTGGAAACGGAATTTTTAAAATTTTTATCGATGACAATGTGTTGTGGGCTTTTATTGTCTAGTTTTTTTTTGCGTACAAGAAATGAAATCTGTGCCATGGAGTTGTTGTTGGATGTAAGAAGAAATATAAATTGTCTGCATTTTCTGTCAAGTGTTCTAATTGGGCCTTGAGGCCTATCAAAGTTCACCATTAAGTTCATGTCCTGAACACAATCACTGCAGCAGGTGTCTGGTTGGTTTTGAAGTCCCTGGAGAGTTCGCTTTCCTCCCATTTAGCAGCTGTGACAGGAGCAGTGATTGTCATTGTTCACTTCGGTGCCGGACCAGTCAGGTAGTACAGGTCACAAATGCTTCCTCCACTTTTGTTTGTGTTCTGTCTTCATTTTTCCTTCACACGTTCATCTATTTTTCTCTTTCACACTTGATTGCTCTTTTCCCACACTTCCCTTCTTCCTCAATAGTAGGATTTCTGATGATACGTTACTGGCCCTGATATAGAATTTTACAGCACTGAAATGGGCCCTTAGTCTTTTAGCTCATGCTGACCATGATGCTTATCCACAATAATCCTATTTGTCTTTAATCATCCCTTATCCCTCTCCTTTTCCTAAGTATCTGTCCAAAAGCCTTTTAAATATTGTTTAATGCTAGGTTCTCTTGCTTCAAATGTAGCCTGATGTGCTGTGAATTTCCAGCCTTTACTATTATCAATTTTTTGTTATCAATTCTGTTGGGTTTTTGGTTATTAATGTGTATTAGCAACAAGCTCTTTTATATGCATTACCTGTGCTTTTTTAATATTTTATTTAAACATTTCCCATACATGTAATCAATGAACAATTATACGAAACAAATGTCTAAATTTAAGAAAATTTCAATCATTACATGATGGTTATAAACTCTCCCCTCCCCTTTCATATCCTCCCTCCCTAAACCCCACAGTGTGAAAAAGAATATATAGTCATGTAAAAAAAAAAGAAAGATAGCATCATGGATTGCTCAGAGGACTTCAGCAATTTAGGGAAGAAGATGAACACAGGTCTCAAGAGGCTGGAAGAATCACTACATATTTATACCTAAAATTTGCACCACTCATGCTATTTTAACAAATTTCATTTGGTATATTGATAATTTCAACGTAGGTCTTCTTCCTTCTATATTTCCCAATAGAAATAAATCTGGGTTTTGTGGAACCAAAGCCATGAAAGACCCCAACAATGAAGATGCTGTTTACATCCGGTACCGCACGGATGGCAGTCTCTTCAATCTGAGGCGCCTGCAAGCTCACACCAAGACACAAGAGAAACTTGTCCGTGAACTACTCTTTGCAGATGATGCCGCTTTAGTTGCCCATTCAGAGCCAGCTCTTCAGCGCTTGACGTCCTGCTTTGAGGAAACTGCCAAAATGTTTGGCCTGGAAGTCAGCCTGAAGAAAACTGAGGTCCTCCATCAGCCAGCTCCCCACCATGACTACCAGCCCCCCCACATCTCCATCGGGCACACAAAACTCAAAATGGTCAACCAGTTTACCTATCTCGGCTGCACCATTTCATCAGATGCAAGGATCGACAATGAGATAGACAACAGACTCGCCAAGGCAAATAGCGCCTTTGGAAGACTACACAAAAGAGTCTGGAAAAACAACCAACTGAAAAACCTCACAAAGATAAGCGTATACAGAGCCATTGTCATACCCACACTCCTGTTCGGCTCCGAATCATGGGTCCTCTACCGGCACCACCTACGGCTCCTAGAACGCTTCCACCAGCGTTGTCTCCGCTCCATCCTCAACATCCATTGGAGCGCTTTCATCCCTAACGTCGAAGTACTCGAGATGGCAGAGGTCGACAGCATCGAGTCCACGCTGCTGAAGATCCAGCTGCGCTGGGTGGGTCACGTCTCCAGAATGGAGGACCATCGCCTTCCCAAGATCGTGTTATATGGCGAGCTCTCCACTGGCCACCGTGACAGAGGTGCACCAAAGAAAAGGTATAAGGACTGCCTAAAGAAATCTCTTGGTGCCTGCCACATTGACCACCGCCAGTGGGCTGATAACGCCTCAAACCGTGCATCTTGGCGCCTCACAGTTTGGCAGGCAGCAACCTCCTTTGAAGAAGACCGCAGAGCCCACCTCACTGACAAAAGGCAAAGGAGGAAAAACCCAACACCCAACCCCAACCAACCAATTTTCCATTGCAACCGCTGCAATCGTGTCTGCCTGTCCCGCATCGGAATTGTCAGCCACAAACGAGCCTGCAGCTGACGTGGACTTTTTACCCCCTCCATAAATCTTCGTCCGCGAAGCCAAGCCAAAGAAGATGTCTGTAACTTGTTCTAAGAAATTCCCTAAATCCATCCAAAAAGGCTTTACCTCGGGACATAACCAAGTTGAATGCAAAAAGTTCTAAAACATTGATATGATAAATCTAATTTCATTTTATTCAATTAAGCATTATCTGACTTGAGAGAAATATTCCAATAGATAAGCTAAGAAAAATCATTATGCTTTCTCATTTAGAAAATGTTAAAACTTGCTATTTTTGTTTGGTCCCGTGGAGTACGTATTTAGTCTTTCTAGAGTCATACCTTGATGAGGGGCTCCATCCTGAAGCGTTGGTTATGCATTTTTATTTCCCCTGGACTCTGCGTGACCTGCTGAGTTTCTCCAGCACTTTCTTGTGTTAATCTTTCTAGAAATATATTTTATAAGTAACATGTTTAGTGTTTATTATTTTTATAGTGTCCCTTGAGTCAGAAATAAGTGATCCTGGTGATGGCAATTTTTTAAGAAATGTGCTGATGGTGGATTTTTAAATTAAGATCAGTTTTTAAATAAAAATTAGTTCTAATTTGAAAATGATTTTTAAGCTGTAGAGCTCTTTGGCTAATTTTTGGTCAAAGTAATAGCACCTGAAAATAGTGTGAAATATTTAATTTGGGGCATAATTGAAGTTTTACATTTTAAAGATTTCTTTAATGGGTAATTAGAAGATACATTTAAAATCTGACAATAAATATTTACAGTACCATTGTAAATGGGTGTGCAGAGCTAATGCTAAAACCTTGATTTTGATTTATACTTGCCTTATGATGGTGTTGCATAACCTTTACGTATTTCTTGCAATGGTTTCATTTATATGTGTTTCATACCTTCTAATTTGTGCTGCGTTTT
Organism: Narcine bancroftii; assembly: GCF_036971445.1. NCBI lineage: Eukaryota > Metazoa > Chordata > Chondrichthyes > Torpediniformes > Narcinidae > Narcine > Narcine bancroftii. The sequence goes on from NC_091482.1 coordinate 45,153,886, forward strand.
CCCCATACTGAGGAATGAATGTCTTAGTGGATTGAGGATGGCTTTGTAGATTCTACGATGGTTATTATTGGAACCAGATCGTTCCAATCAGAAATGAGGCAGGTTTTGGATAGATGGTTTGTAAAATGATGAGCAGAGAAACTCTGTATGACCTCTATCTCAAAATAGTCTGAAATGTTGCCTCTCCACCTGGACCATGAATCAGAGGTTCTCAGAGTCATTGGGATGTTGGGTTTCTTCAAGGAAGCTTTGAGCATGCTCTTTAACCATTTTCTCTGTTTGCCTGGTACATAGATAGCTGCATTAGATATCCTTTGTCAGGCTGTGGAAGCTTGCATCAATGAACTTCTGGAGGGTTAAGGGGGTATTGAAGCAACTGATAGAAAGTAGTACCGATGATCCTCATAATTGAGAATAAATTGTGGAAAGTATGGTATGACTCCATGATGTCTGTAATTTCCTAAATGGACAGAAAATATATTTAACATTTAAGATTTTGTGCAGTCGGACTTTGAATATCTTTCAACGGGTGAAGGGTTGATATTTTGAAATTGCAATAATTTTGTTGGTATTCCAGTGGAAAACATTTTAGAATGATTTGTTGAATTGCACAATATTTAGCTGCATTCCTTTTAAAGATGATCTGCTTGCAGGGTAATATTGCAGAATTTCTAGAAAATTCAATAAAATGTTCTGTTTTGTAAGTGGATAATTCATGCAATAGATGTAGCAAAGGAATGATGGTGCATTATGTTGCAGTTTTGTTGTGTGTTCACTTGATCTGAAGTGAAAGTTTAGTGAATGAAGGGTTGATTTAGAGAAAGAGAGGGATATAAGAAAACACTTAGACGAGGGGAACAAGATCAGAAGAAATGGGGGAATATGCTTGTCAGGTTAATCACCAGAAAAGAATAGGCGTGTGGGTTTTCTGTTCTGGAACAATGCAGGATGTTGCACAAGATTAAAGCAAGCACACACAGGTGCATAATTTGTCACAGATTGATGCCTTGGTACGTTTTATCCTTAAAGTTCAAAGAGCAAGATACTTTTGTTCCAAATGACCAGTTAGTGTTGGTTAAATATGTATTTATTTCACCCTTCAGTCTCAAGACCTCTTGATTCCATTTTATTCATTGGTTTTTTTTTCCCCCGAGTTTCTTGGATCCAGTTCATTTGAGTTTATATGGGTCCAGTTGTAAATTTTTTTTAAAAAAAAGCTCACTTGCAGGTATTGAGTCCTTTGTCTTGTTTGCAGGCATGTTTTTAAAAAAAATGTAAGCTTTGAATTCTGTAGTAGAACATGAAGCATTTACCATTGAGTTAAACAAAACCCTGGGTTGTTCAGGTTTATGAAGGAGCAGTTATTTTGGAGGTGAGTTATGTTATCACAGTCTCATGAAGCTGGTTCAATTTGTATTTTTATTCATGGTGCAACCAGGCAAAACTAGAGTTGAGGGAGGTTTTGGTTCCTGAATGTGACAAAATTTATGTTTTACACTGCAGCATTGGAAACTTGATGACTTCATGTTAAAGTAAATAAACTTTAAAATTTATTGAAATTGGAATGTCTTTATAAATTTCATTCTTTATATATGTCCCTACCCATTCTAAAAATCCAGTTTTAAGTGAGCTGTCATTTATATCTCTTCAATTAGTCAATAGTGATATGTTCAACATTTATACTACTGTACGGAAATTTCACAGACATTTTTTCATTTCACCCTTTGAGTCCAGGAACATATGATTTCCATGAGGAATCCATTAACTACACTTTCTCCTATCCTTTGTAGAGATGTGGATGGAATGATCATCCAAACGTAATCCAGGGAGGTGTGAAACAATGCATTTGGGGATGTGAAATCACAAGCTCAATTGAAGTAGGCCATTTGGCCCATCGAGTCTGCTCTCACCATGAGCTAAACCACTCTCACATCTAGTTCCAATTTCCGGTCTTTTCCCCACATACCTTGATACTCTGACTAATTAGATGCCTAACAATCTCCTCCTTAAGCTCTCCCAATGATCAGACCTCTTGAAATGAATGCCAACATAGTATTCACTTTCTTTACCGCGGATCCAAGCTAGAGGTCAACCTTTAGAGCACACACGTCAAACTCTGGCCCGCGGGCCAAATTCGGCCCGCAAGATCATATTAAATATATATTAGAGTTGGCCCGCTGGCCGCCGCGCCAGTATAGCGCATTCACACTGAAGGTGAAAATGAAGATGCCGGAGGCGTGGAGGGATCTCAGAGTCCCAAATCCCGGGGATCGGAGCGCCGCACTCAGCCCTCCCGGCTCCCGGACACACAGACGCGGCTGGAGTTGGGGACCATTCTCGCTGGGTCTGCGCTTCAGTGGCGACGCCGGATCGAACATCTCGTTGGCGATGCCTTCCCCCTCGCTCCGTGCGTGGTGGACCCTGCCTCCTGCTCCTTTTGTTGGAGACGAGCCCGGCGCCGTGAGATCGCAGTTTAATCCCTCTCCAACCATGGGAGGGGGGTGGGAGCAACGCGCTCTTCTCAGCCAATTCCTCCACCGCCCCGGACGCCGGCGTTTCAACGGGGGGTTCGGGTGCCTTCGTCAGGCGACCGACCTGTTGGTCCAAGACAAGGGGAGAGCGTACAAACTCCACACAGGCAGCACCTGAACTCAGGTGAACGTGGAGCTGCGACCCCACATTCCACATCAGGACTGTGTGTAAGATTGGGAGCAGTGAGACGGAAGCTTATTTTGTTCCTGTAATTTAAGCCTTTCTTGGGGTGGTGGGGGGTCCTTCTCTGACCATTTGCCTAACAATTAACCTAATCAGATGTGGAGTTACCACAATACAACAGTTCTCAACCTTTTTCTTTCTACTCGCGTCCCTGTGCCATTGGTGCTCTGTGATTAGTAAGGGATTGCTTAAGGTGGTCTGTGGGTGGAAAGAAAAAGTTTGAAGACCACTGCTTTAATCATCCCTCATTGACTCGTCATGTGCATAGTTTCAGATCTCCAAAGGAAATGGGCCAATGACAATGACAATGAAAGAGTTTATCCAAAACTATTATTAAACATTTCTTTTAATAAGAAAAAGTTTAACATTACATATGTTGAAAGAAGAGAAAACATGCTGATGTTGTTGAAAATTTTCAATAAATATTTAGTTCGGCCCTCGACTTAGTCCAAGTTTTTAATTTTGGCCCTCCGTGAATTTGAGTTTGACACTCCTGCTTTAGAGTATCCTGCACGAGGACCCCTAAATCCCTATGCACTTCAGAATTTTGAATTTTCTCCCCACTACATAATAATCTGCCTGTTTATTTCTTCTTCCAAAACGTGCAACTGTACATTTCTCAACATTGTCTCTCATCTGCCATTTCTTCGCCCACTCTCCAAAACTGTCTAAGTCTCTCTTCAACCTTTCGGTTTCTTCAACACTTCTTGCTCCTTTTGGTGTCATCTCCAAATTTAGTTACAAAACCATTTAACCCAAATCTAAATCATCGATACACATTGTAAAAATATGTTTATATTATTAATAGGGCAAGTGATTATATAACTGGGTTTCTATTGGGTGGTGTGGAGGAACCAAGGGATCCTGAAATGTAATTTCACTTGACGGCAGCGGGACTCGTCAATAGAGTGGTTATTGTATAATGTAAAAACAGAGAAGTAATAACTGTATGGAACATCAATTCGATGAAACTTAAATACTGCTCTTCTGGCCACCACATTATTAAAAAGATGTGATGTCAGTGAGGGCACAGAGAATTTTGCCAAGACTTGAAGGTTGAAACAATGATAAAAGATTGGGTGGGCTGAAGTGATTTTCTCTGAAACAAAGTTCCCCGTGTTAAAAAAAAAAGAAAAAAAAATTCCTTTTGTGTAGTCAGACAAAGGAGCAAGGATTTAAAGTAATTGGTAGAAGGGAGTTGTGGCAATTTTATTTTAAAAAGCAGAAGGTAGTTGAAAGGATGACAAAGCTGAAACCCTCATTTAAAATGTACTGAAGCAAGAGTGACCCGTGGACTGGTCCTATCGGGTGATGGGTTAGCTGGGAAAGGTGCCCTTTGATTAGTGAGCACGATAGGCTGAATGGCCTCTTTGATAGTATAAATATTCTGAAACAATTAAAAATAGTTTGTCCACTTTATTTTAGAAAATAGAATCAACTAAAAGTAGATAAATTACCAGTAGTTAAAATTCTGTGTGCTTTTGATTAGAGGCATAAACTTGCTTTTCTTCCCTGCCCATGAATGAGTTCATAGGTTCTTTACCAGGGGTTTGCCCAAACCAAATGTGAGGAAACTACAGAATACTATTCAGCTGGCTGAGCTTCAAGATCCTAAAACTTCTGAGGGTGTTGAGCTGAGTTCTTCCACGTGCAGCTGTTGGTGAAACCTGTTCAGAAATGTACGGAGTGTATGCAAGTATCTGTCAAAAATAAACACCTCTGCACACCAGCATCGCCAAGTACTTTATTTCAAAAATTCCCATCAGTAGTTTCAGACAAGGGTTCATCTTTCCTTTTCCTTTTTGTATTCAGGTAAGTAGTTACTCTGGGTGCATTAGAAAAGTTGAAGTTTGGATTTTTTTACATATGTCTTATTCTATTTTCATTTTGCTTTGGATAGATTTATTTTAAAGTTTTTATTGGTAAATTCACTCTCCTTTCTAAGGGAAAATGTGCGACTCTTTTTTAAGTTTGTGTTGCTTGTCTTGTGTGCAGTGGATTGGTTGTAAGGAAGAGACTGGCTCCTCACTGTCAGTGCCTTTATTAACATGCACAACATGACCATTTCCAGTGGAAGGTTATTAGTTTGATGTTTTGTATCCTCCAGTGAATGAAATGATGTGTGATTATGAAGTCATCAGGCATGGACCAGTAAGACGTGAGAGACCCTCCCCCTTTCTGAGGTCCTCGGGGTGCCATTGATTGGTGACCATGTGTTCGTGCCCGATAGACTGTGAAATGGTGTGTTGCTACACGGCTGTGTTGCACCTGCGCCCCTTGGAGGTGATTGATTGGTTTGGTCATGTGGAATGTTCCCATCTGGTCTGCAGTAATTTTTTTTGTCATGTGTTGGCTGAAGGATGGTAACAGTAAGCGGCTCTAAAGGCGAAATGATGCTTTCCTTAAATGAAGGATTGTCAAGGCCCTAATCTTGCTGGTGTGAAAATATAACTTTGGAATGAATTTTCCAAGATTGCAGATAAAATAAAAGTAAAATCTTGTCATCTGAAAGGTAGCTAAAATTGCATTTTAAATGTTTATGTTCCTGTAGTGCACATTTTACATGCAATCGGCACTTTATTGAAAGGGAGGTGCATATGGCCTTGATTTGAAGAGTTGTTTTCCTTCTTTAAAAAATGAGCTTTATATCTGTATTTCTTGTTTTATATTGCTTAATCTTGGACCTTTCTCATAATTGATCTATTCATTCCACCTAATGACTAATTACATATCAGAGCACATCAGCAGTAGCATTCATCATCGTAGAATGTAATAATCAATGACATTTCAACAAAGGGAAAAAATAAATATGCAAATAAGAACTCATTAACATTTGCATGAGCAGTTTGAATAATCACGTTGCTGACAAGGCTGTAATTAACAGAAATTGATGCTGAGTTCAGGATTCAATAGTGTGTTTTCTCAGCATTTTATTGTTGTCACTGCGGGGGCTGAAATGTAGTTCTGCTCTAGTTGTAGGCTCCAGATATGCTTGATGTGAGGTCTACTGTCAGGTACAATAGGCTTCTGGGAGTTCTTAATTCTATCTGTGACCTGCACATAATGGATATAATGTTTTTTTGAATTAGTGAGATAGTGATATTAATTGCAATTTTCTAATTAAAAATATTAATCAACAATCTTATTTCTTTTTAGATGTGAATTCATCTGGATTGTGCGGTTAGTTTACATAGAACATTCTTCTCTTTATTTAAAATGTATATACATGGTAGACATAGTTTGTCACGAGCAGTTAGAAATTCACTGTGCTACCTCAGATTTGCTTCTGAAATTCCAGACTGCCACCAGATAATTGTATTATCCTCTTGGGGAATATTTAAAATGTGTAATGTGTTGCATGCAACTTTTAAATACATGAACCCACTCACTGGAAAATGAAGTTCATCGCATAGCTATCCTTTTAGGCCTGCACTGTGTCTGTTGTTTCATATTAGTACATTTGCACTGTTACTAAATGTGCTATTTATTGCATTGGATTGACCTACTTGCAGCTGAGTCTGATTTCCTTGGAACTTTGTGTATTAAAAGTTCACCGTCTGCATTTTTACCCAGCTCCCTCTTGAATTACTCCCACTTTTTCCTGCCCTGTTTCCTGCTTTATTTTGCCACGGATGTGAAGAAAATAAATGAAACACAAAACTGTTTGTCAGTTTTTTTTGGATGATTGCATTTGCTGATTGTAACAAGTTTGAGGAATTTTCATTATATGTAGTACCCATGCCATATGGCTCAACATGGAACATTAACTTGACACAGATAATGGATTGTCATGTGTGGATGCAATTTTGCCTCTAGCTTCACTATAATTTATTATAGTTGTAATGCTTGTAGATTTGTAGAACCGGATTTCCTTTTTTCCATAGAGCATTAATTTTTGTTTACAATGTGAAAACGACTGCTTTTTTAAAAAAATCGGTCAAATAGGATTTTGAACCTTATTGTAAACACTTTTTTGATTTCTTATGGCTTAAGTTGAATCAGTGAAATCTGATGTTTGTGAAATATAGGCTGAGTTTGAAATTTTTTTTAACTCCACTAACTTTAATGTAAATGCCCCAATATTATTCTTGACCGAGGCATTTAACCTTATGAATAGTCTATTATTATAAGATTCCTCCTCCGTTCACAATGAAAACAGAAATGCTGGAGAAACTCAGCAGGTCTCTCAGCATCCAAATGAAGTAATATATAACCAACATTTTGGGCCTGAGCCCTTCTTCAAGGGATGTGCAAAAATCAGGCAGGCACTTGAATTAAAAGGCTGAGGTGAAGGAAAGATAGGGCGGAGGAGGACCATAGGCCAACAGATAAAAGCTGATAATAAGACAGGGGAGGAAAGGTGAGAAATGATCGGGAAAGGGTTGGTGAATGCCGAGCTGTAGGAAAGGAGTCAGGGGAAAAAAGGGATAGATGTGGGAGTAGGGGTGAGCCTAGCATAAACTGGAGGTCGATGTTAATGCCATCCAATTGGAGGGTGCCCAGATGGAATGAAATATTGTTCCTCAAATTTGCGAATGGTCTTGGTCTGGCAGAGCATGAGACCATGGACAGACATGTTGGCATAAGATTGGGGCAGGGAAATTGAAATGAGTTGACACTAGGAGAGCTGGGAGATCCCCACTATTGCGGTGGATAGAGGTGAGGTTCTCAATGAAGTGATCTCCCACACTGCATCCAGTTTCTCTGCTTAGAGGAGACTATAAGTGTTGCTTCACTTAGAAGGACAGTTTAGAGCCCTGAATGATGGTGAGGGAGGAGATGTGGGTGCAAGTGTAGCACTTTCTGTGGTCACAGGGGTAGGTGCCAAGTGGGAAATTGGTGGGAAATGAGGTGTGAACGAGGTACTCATGCAGGGAGCGGTCTCTGCAGAAGGCGGAGAGGGGAGGTGAAGATGTGTTGGGTGGTGGGATCATGTAGCAGGTGGCAGAATGGTGGAGGATATGTTGGATTTGGAGGTTAGTGTGGTGGTAGGTGAGGCCAAGGGGAATTTCTGTCCTTGTTGCGCTTGGGGCAGGGCATATGTTCTGGTAATGGAGGATATTCGGGTGAGGGCCGAGTTGATGGTAGTGGAGGGGAAGCCACGGACACCTTGCATGATCTGGCATAGAAGACCATCCTGGGAGCAGATGCTACGGAGGAATTGTGAGAAAGGAATGGAATCCTTACAGGGGACAGGATATGAAGAGGTGTAGTTGAGATGGCTGTGGCTGTTGGTAGGTTTGTTTAAAAAAAAGTCCTGTTAAGAGTTTGTCTCCCGAGATGAAGACAGAGAGCTCAAGAAAGGAGAGAGTACTGCTCGAGTTGGACGAGGAAAATTTGAGGTCGGCGTCGAAATTGGCAGCAAAGTGGATAAAGTTGACGAGCTCATAGGAGCAGAGGCTGGACTTCAAGCCTGCCCTTCCATTTAATGTAATCATGGCTTTTTTTTGCCATTTATTTGTACTGTTTTATTCTTTGATCTATCAACTAAACTACACTTCAAATATTTACTATAAATATTTGGTATGATCCAACTATAAGGGTAGAAAATACTAGAGATTCACCAGCCTCTGCACAAAGAAATTTCTTTGTTCCTTTTGTTTTAAAAAACATCTGTTTGAGTTCTGTTGTTTGAGACTCTACCATAATTACCAGCATATACCATGTCATGCTCCCTTAGTGTCTTGTGCCTTTGAGTAAGGGCAACCATTGTACTTCCAAATTTCAAGGAATACTGGCCCAAACTAGATAGCCACTATGGTAGGAAAAGCCTCTCATTCTCAGAGAGAGCCTTCCAAATATTCTTGCCTGCATTGTTTAGTTTCTAAATCTTTTTCAGGTAAAATGACAAATAACAATTTGGCACAACTATCCAAGATCCTGAGGGATCTTAGTGTTCCTTAATTACTTGTACCTATGCTTTGCAAATCATACAGGAGGATATCCAGATCCCTCTACATCTTCGAGCCAAGCAGTCTGCTGCTGTCTTATAAGTTATTTTTTTTCTGCCAAAGCGGACAGTTTCATATTTTCTGACTTTATATCTGATTCGCGAAATCTTTGTCCACTCAGTCCATATCCCTTTGCAGACCCCTTGTGTCCTTTTGACGTTACTTTTCTATTTTATCTTCATATTATCATCTTATTTAGTGAATATATCTTGTGTCTTCATGTCATTTATATATCTTACAAAATGTTAAGAGCCCAACAGTGTATTATATCATTCTAACCAAAGAACAGGACAGGAGATGGGTGGAAAGATTTGGGGAAGGGTGTTCAAAGTTTGGTATCCAACAGCGGAAAACATGATGATCAACACCTGAGCAGCAGATAGGTAAAGCAATGAGAATGAGTAGCGTTTGTTGTATGCACATGTACAATGCACAGATGAACCAAAATTCTTGCTTGATGCAGCCATATGGGTGATGTAAGAGATACCAACTAAAATTGTATACCTTAAATTACCACAATATGCCAAGACAGATAAAGAGATAAAATAAAAGGATAGATAAATATTTGCAGATGCTGAAAGTACTCAGCAAGCCACATAGTATCTGGAAGAGAAAAATAGTTACAAGGTTTTAGGCTGTTCATTTGTAAGACGCATAGAGGTCCCTTGGAGGACATGGAGATGAAGGGGAAAAAAACATAACAATTGCACAAATTGATGAAGCAGGAGAGAGGTGGGAGGTTTTGCCAGAAAGCATATCTGTCGTCCAAGTTCATTGTGGAGGTGGGAATGAGGAGCTACCTTGATGACATGGGCACAGTTCTCCAACTGATTTGTGAAAGTCTTAAGTTTCACAAACTCAGTTTTTAAAATTTAGACATACAGCATGGTAACAGGCCTTTTTGCCCCATGAGCCCGTGCTATCCAAATACTCCAATTTTACCTACAACCCCCATTTGGTTGTAGACATTACAAATGAAATTAATGGGAGTAATCGAACATCTGCAGATGCTGGCATCTAGTGTAATACACAAAAATGCTGGAGAAACTCAGCAGATTCCACAGCATCCATAGGAAGTAAAAGTGTCTGGCCTGAGCCCTTCGCAACGTTCGCAACGTTTCCATTCCACATTCCAATTGAAGGGCTCAGGCCTGAAATGTTGACTGGCTTTTACTTCCTATGGATGTGTGTGACCTGCCAAATTTCTCCAGCTCTTGTGTATTGGGTGTAATTATTGGGAATCTTCAATAATAGGTTCTACAGCACAGAAACAGCTCCTCCTTCAGACCAACTTTTCTGCTGATCAAGTTCCATTTGCCTGCATTCAACCCATATCCCTATCTACCTTATCAGAGTATCTGTCTAAACGTCTATGAATGTTGCAGTCAAAAAAGGAAAAAGTTCAATATGAGAATGAGTTTGAGAGTCACAGTATGTTTGGAATAGTAACACCATTTCCCAATTGAAATATTGGAAACAAAGATGAATTGATTTTTTTTTTCTTGGATGCGTGTGTAAGCCTACGGTGCAATATGTGCGAAGAGAGTTTTGGTACAGGTCAACTGTTGTGTAATTGAACTCTAAAACTGATTTTAAAGTGGGAATGGTAAATAGTCTATTTGTGTTGGAACATTATAGCATAGGACAGGCCTTTCAGCCCATGAAGTTGTGCTGACCTATGTAAACCTATTTCATGACAATCTAACATTTTCCTACCTCACACCCATAACCCTCTATTTTTCTTCTCAGATGATGAAGATTTGTCTGCTGAGACCAAAGAGGATACTTCCTTAACACTTTGCTCTTGTTGAACTTCTGGTTTTAGTCACTTCCCTCAATTTTTTAAATAAGCCTGCTAAGGGTGCTTTATTTTTTTTTTTGCGAGATAGCCTTTTCTATACAATTGAAGAATAAATTAGATGAATGTTGGGCTAGATTTGTCCTTTCTACAAGTGATATGAATTATTCAAGTGTGATCCAAATAAAATAGAAGATTTCTTTTTAAAGTCATTTGCTTCACAAGTTGAAAGAAATAATAATGCTGAGATTGCTTGAGAACCTGAACAGTTGCAGCAATTTTGAGGAGAGCACAAAATAAATGCCAATGGTTCTCATTGGGTCTCTAGTATAGATGTATGGGAAGAAAACACCATTGCCAACTGTTTTTGAAGGAATTTTGGTTGGAATTGGAAGTTCAATGAAGATGACCTTATTAATTCAATGTGGTGGCATATTGGTGGGAATATAAGGACTAAATGAAAAGTGGTATTGAAAGTTACACAGAGTAGTTTGGGATGTAAATGATTTGACTTAAATTCATTTGGACTTGTTGGAGACCTCGCCTCCAAATGACCAAGTGGCCGCTATGAAGAGATAGTTAGGCAAAATCAACCCATGAAAAGCTGCCAGACCAGATAACATTCCCGGCAGAGTCCCCAAGAGATGTGAGGTTCAGCTTGCAGATGTTCTCACCGACATCTTTAACATCTCCCTGAGAAGCTCTGTGGTCCCCACACGCTTCAAAGCCGCCACCATTGTCCCTGTGCCGAAGAAGTTGTCCATGTCCTGCCTCAATGATTACCACCCCATCACATTACGCCCATCATCATGAAGTGCTTCAAGAGGCCCGTTATGAGGCACATCAACCCCCTGCTGCGTCACTAGACCTCCTGCAGTTCGCATACAGATCCAACCGCTCCACAGATGATGCAATCACCACGGCCATCCATCAAGTCCTCCCCCATCTGGAAAACAAAGACTCGTATGTTCAAATGCTATTTATTGACCAGCTCAGCATTCAACACAATCATACTTCAGTACCTGATAAGGAAATTGAACCTGCTGGATCTAAACACCTCCTTCTGCAATTGGATTCTTGACTTCCTGTTGGGGAGAGCTCAAGCAGTCTTGATCAGTAACAGGACTTCAAAGACCATCACACTGAGCATGGCCCCTGCCCCCCCCCCCCCCAGGGCTGCGTGCTTAGTCCACTGCTGTTCAATCTGCTGACCCAAGACTGTACAACTAATCACAGCTCGAACCACATCATCAAGTTTGCTGATGACATGACCGTGGTTTGCCTTATTAGTAAGAATGACAAGTCAGTGTATAGAAATGAGATGAAGTGGCTAACAGACTGGTGCAGACTCAACAACCTGTATCTGAATGTTAATAAAACAAAAGAGATGGTTGTTGACTTCAGGAGGGCCCAGGGGAAACCATGCTCTGCTGACCATTGACGGCTTGACAGTTGAGGATGTCAAGAGTATCAATTTCCTTGGTGTGCACTTGGCGGAGAATCTCACCTGGTCCCTTAACACTAGTTCCATAGCCAAGAAATCCCAGCAGCACCTCTACTTCCTGTGAAGGCTGAGGAACGTTCATCTCCCACCCTCCATCCTCGCAACATTCCACAGAGGACGTATTGAGAGCATCCTGTGCAACTGGATCACTGCCTAATTTGGAAGCTTGGACTTCAAAACCCTGCAGAGGTTAGCGAAGACAGCGGAAAAGATCATTAAGGGCTCTCTTCCTACCATGAGGGACATCTACAACATGATGCAGATGAAAGGTAATAAACATTGTGAAAGACCCCTTCTACCTCTGGTTGGAGGTACCGAAGCACTTCCAGATTGGGCAACAGTTTTTTCTCCCCAAGCTCTAAGCTCCTGAATTCCCAGAACATATGTGGATAGTGTACAGTGGACTTTTACTGTACACGCCTTAATATTTTAATGTGTTTACTATTAAAACCTATATTTATGTAAGTAGGCTCTGTGGTCCTGGAGAAACCCTATCTCGTCTTTACTGTGCGAGTATGGTATGAATGATAAAGGCGATGTGACAAACGTTTATACCAATCTTGTTTATATTTTCCTTAATTTTTCATTATTAGGTTGGTGTTCAGTAATTCTGAAATTGAAATCATTGCATTTGCTTAATCCATTATTAAATGTAAATGTTATAAAAGTATTCCAAGACTGAATTTTAGTTCATGTGACTGCTGATGCTCGAATCTGAAGTTGCTGGAGGGACTCATTGGGTCAGGCAGCATCTGTGCAGGGAAATGGAGAGTTGAGATTTTGGGCTGAGACAAGATAAAGCACAAAGTCCCTAAATTTTATCAAGAAGGAGTCTTGTTCCTGTTGTACTGGAATGGTAAAATAAAATAGCAGGAAGCAGTTCAAACAGTGTTGGCTTTTAAAAGAGCAATCCATTTAGTCCTCACTGCTCAGCTGGATCTGAGAATTGGAGGGGGGAGGGTGCGAAACATCGACACCTTTTACTTCCTATGGATGCTAAGGGACCCACTGCATTTCTCCAGCACTTTTAAGTACAGATCTTAGAAATGGTATGCTTTTACTTTGCTGTCTTTGTGGATAAACTTTTATGGTCTCTTTCTGTATCCTTAAATAATTGTGCATTTTTTCTGATGAAAATACTTGGTTATTTGTTCAAAACATTGACCCAGTCATTTCATTTTCCTGAGGTGCTGCAAAAATATTTATTGTAGTTGTCTACGTCCTTACAAGTTGCCTGTTGCAAGCGAACAACTAGCAACACTTGTGTGTTTGGAATAAGCATTATGTAATTCAGATCCATACACATTTTGGACATTGACTGGTTCTGCTTATGGCTGGTTTACTTAAAAAATTTAATGCAAAGATAATATTAGCAATTCAAAATTAAAATCACGATTAACAGTGTGTGCTTTGATTGTCAGAGGCATCCAAAATCTTTTGGAGGGGTGGAGTTTGGAGGTGATCAGCTGAAGCTTGGGTTGACTTTGTTTTGTCACTGATCTCTGCAGTTTATTGTTAATGTTGCATGTTGAACTTGTTACTTTTCCCCTACTCTGCTTTCTCATTGTTCGTAGCTGAATGGGTAATTTGGCATGGAAGGAAAGGTGGGTTCGTCCAGCAGCTGTAGATTCTGGCAAAAGGCAGTTAACACTTTCACAATAAATTAAAATATGCTTGGAATGGTTTTGGCAATAAAATTAAAATTGAAGATGAGATAAACTACGACTCATTTGTGTATAAACCGTTGTCCAATTTACCACCTAAGTAGTGATCAAATTTTTTACTTTTGGGTTCTTTTCCCAGAGTACGTTATAACTGTCGTATTTCTAAGATAGAATTCAGGAAAAAAAATCATTCAGAGTTGTTAGAAAATGGTGGTGACTTAATTTCAGGAAAAACTCAATCAAGAAGAAAATAGATCACTGATTGGCAGGTCAGCGACAACAGAATTAAAAAAAAATTTAGACATATAGCACGATAACAGGCCCTTTCGACCCATGAGCCCTTACCGTCCAATTGATGTTTTGAATAGTGGGAGGAAACCAGAGCTGCCGGGAGAAAACCCATGTAGACATGGGGAGAACTTACAAAGTCCTCACAGTCACCACGGGATTCGAACCCAGGTCCTGATCGCTGGCGCTGTACTCCACTGCTTCATAAACACAAGCTCTATAGATATAATTATATATAATTATATATATCAACATTGCTCTATATTTCATGCAAAGGTATTGTCATTCTGTTTTGGCCTTTTCTGTGGCCCAGGAGGATTTTTGACTGCAGTTAAGTTGGACTTGATTGTGCAACATTGGGTAGCAATCGAGAGCAAGGCACTTTGTTCACTTCCTCTGGTATCCTGACATAGAGCATCTGACACCAATTATGGCATTCCAGTACTGCCCTCACTGGTTCAAATAAATACCGAATCCAGCCAGTTTTTCATTTTGAGTGATATTTGGTTAGGTCACAAGATTGTTTTTGAACTAGATTTTAGATTTGCATTTTTTAAATCATGTGAATGAGGCCATCCTTTTTGTCCCTGGGTGTTTTTAATCTAGTTTTTTTTTGCCATGTGCCTCATTAAATTGTGAATGTAATGTTTGTAACACTCTTCAGCAAAAAAAAGTTGTATTTATCACACAACAATGTTAGTATAAATTTTTATCAATGGCCAATACTGGAGGATATCTAAGGTGAGTGGAGGAAAGCTTAGGTGAGATGTCAGAGGTAGTTTCTTTTTATGGAGGGTGATGGGCACCTCAAAGTACAGGCACGTCAGCAACTGTACTTCCTCAGGAATTTGCAGAGGTTCGGTATGGCATCAGAAACCGTGGCAAACCACATTTGTAGTGGAAAGTATGCTGACCAGCTGCTTTATGGTCTGGTATTAGGACACCAGTATCTCTGAGCAGAAAGCCCTGCAAAAAATAGTGGACATCGCCCAGTATAACACTGGCAAAACTCTCCCCACCATCAAGGAAATCCACAGGAAAACTCTGCAGCCAGAGAACAGCAATAATCATCAAGGATCTATGATCTTATCTTGCTGTTACCTTGAGGAAGGAGGTATAGGCTCCACAATTATCATACCATAAGGTTCAAGAATAGTTGCTACCCCTCCACCATCAGACTCCAACAACTTATACGGTCAGAGACTCATTTATGGTCTCTTACTTTGCACATTATTTATCACCGAATATTTTTTTCTGTATTGCACAGTCAGTTTGTTTACATTTCTTTGTTTACAATTCTCTCTTTTGTATATATATCTTCTTGAGTAGAGTTTTCAGAGATTGATAAGTTGGAATTCTGCCTGGCCAGCAGGAAACAGAATCTCAGGGTTGTATGTGATGTCGTGAATGTACTCTGACAATAAATCTGAACTTTGAATGCATTGCCAGGAGTGCTGCTGGAGACTTGTACAAGACTCTTAGATGAGCACATGGATATCAGAAAGATGGAGGTTATGAGCTGTGTGAGAAAGATGGGTTAGATGGACATGGAGTAGGTTTACATTGGTCAGTGCAACATCTTGGGCCAAAGGGACCTTATTGTGATGTATTGTTCTGTGAACAATGTGTTCTATTGTTCTCATTGCCATTTGAATAAATCTGACTTAAAACGTCAAAATCTGGTACGTGTTCTCATTGCATTCAGAAATGAAGCTCAACAATCAATGCTAGAATTTGCTGGAAAAATTGTCTTCAGTGTTGGTGACCTTTTCCAAGGTGAAGGTGGCTTATTTTGCCGATGCAGCAACAATTTCTGTGTTCCAAATTAATTTATCATCAGCCTTCAGAGATAAATTCAGTGCAATGTGAACCTATAGTGTGGTGTTTTTCTTTCTTCTATGCCAACTTAAGCTGATCAGTGGGCCTGGCATGCATACGGCTTCAGTGAAATCCAAAATGATACTTCTATTTGATAAGCATCTAAAATCTAAACTTGCTTTACAGTTATGAACTCTAAAGTAGCATCACAAATTTTTCTTGTAACGATATCGTAGCAATTTACACAAAGACCATCAATTGTGAAGATTAATTTCCCATTTGTGACTACCTGTTGACAACCAAACAGAAGGTGCTAAATCATTTACTGAGCATAACTTGAATAATGAAGCTGACCATGACAGTCAACTTTGTTTCACTGGAGAATTAGAAAATGGTTGAGGCTTCATGTCATCCTTTGAAATGGGGAAGATGCAGCTTTGATTCTTCATTTAAAGTTTTGGTAAAATTTCACATTTTTTCTGCAAAGGATTGACTTCATTAAAGAATCTGCTATTCAAAGAAATGCAGTGTGGTTGTGTAACTAAGAGTCACATGTTTAGTTAAAGGAAAAAGGAAATGACTTGTGTTGGACTTGTTCAAAATAATTTAATTAACAGCTTGGTTTGTTTTCCTGATTTGTTCTTTTGTCCTGTAAGCCAGCATCTGGAATCTATTTAGTCTCTCTCCAGGACATATTCATGGCACTTTGCTCTTTCTCACCTATGTGACCCCTTGCTGTATTGTTTTAAAGTACCAGCAGTTTAATGCATAAGTACAGATGTTCTTTTTTAGTGGCCAAATTTGTTTATGATACAAATTAATGTGGAGGGGTTATTAGGTGTGGGGTCTGCAGGGCAACCTGGACAGTTTGGGAGAACAGCACAGAGAAGAGATTTTTCATGCATTTTGGTGGAAAAAATAAAGAAGTAGACTATTTTCTAAATGGGGAGAAAATTCAACATGGCGAAAGGTCAAAAAGGGACTTGAGAGCTTGAGTATACGGTTCCTTGAAGGTTAGGTTGCAGGTTGAGTCAGTTAGCATTCATTTTGAGAGAACTAGACTATAAAGGCTAAGATGTAATGCTGAGGCTTTACAGGGTGTTGGTCAGACCACAGTTTTGTGAGCAGTTTTGGGTTCCAAATCCAAAGACAAATATGCTGGCATTGAAGAAGATCTTGAAGAGGTTTCAAATAATGATTTCAAGGGATGAGTGTTTGATAGCTATGGGCCTATACTTGCTGCAGTTGCGATGAGAAGGATTCTCATTGAAACCAAATATTACAAGGCCTAGACAGAATGTTGAGGAGAAAATTTTCCCAGTAGTGGGAGAGTCGAGGACTATTGGGCACTGCCCCAGAATAAAGAACAGAGATGAGAAATTTCTACAGCCATAGGGTGAATCTGTGGAATTTTGTTGCCACAGACTGCTATGGAGGCCAGGTCATTAGGTCCATTTAAACAGAGGTAGATAGATTCTTGATGAGTAAACATGTCAAAGGTTATGATAGGAAGGCACAAGAATGATTTGAAAGGTGGAGCAGACTTGACGAGCTAATGGCCTAATTTTGTTCCTAAATCAAGGACTTCGCTCTGAATTTTAGCATTAATTATGTCACATTATTTTGGGCCATTAATCAGTGTTGGGTGTCAAAAAGATGTTCATTGTTCTCTCATTGTGCAGGATGATCTTGTGTATCAATAATCTCCTCTCCTAACTTTGGTAAATTTTGTTTCAGGAAAAGTTTCAGAGAGAGGATCCCTTCCACCATACAATAGAGATCCAAGCATACCAGTATGTCAAGTAAGTTTTTGCTTTCTTTATTTGCTAAGATGCTTTTACAGTACATTCTATGTAACTCTGAAAAATGCAAAGATTTTTTTTAGCTTCAGATCACAACTACATGTGGGAATTTATTTTGTTTCTTGTATATTGAATAATTTCCATCCTGCCTTTAACTAAACAAAAAAATTAAGAGCTATCATGTAGAAATTTGATGTTTTATCCGTGTTCAACATCACTGATATATTCTTTTTACAAAGAAAATTTATCAATCTTGTTTTTGAGAGTGTGTGTCTTATCATTTTTGATAAAATATTTCAGTAATTACTATGCTTGTCAAGGTTTCTGATAATGCTACAGAGTTGTAATAAATTTAATTCTCTATATTTGCAGTTATACCAGTGATTTTCATTATCTGGATGTCACTGCACTAATTATTTTGCCTATTGAATCAGGAACAGTTTACAGTATAGATATGAAAAATAATAAAGTGCAATGTATACTGCATCTACTTTGACAATTCCTTCATATCGTCAAGGAGATGAATATCACTTGCATTGATTTGCGAACTCCGTGTTGCTATATGTCTTTTATTGCCTGGAGAACAATCAATTAGGGCTAGGCAAATGTTACTAGACTGAGAACTGATGTCACAAAAGTGGACTGGAAACTGTTACAAGAAGGTAAATAGGTTGCAGAATAATGGGATTTAAATAGGAGATTCAGGGAGTTCAGGGAATACATTCCTATAAGGAAAAAGGGTTGTACTTCCAAATAAAGGACCTCCTGAGTGCTTGAAGGTCAGACGAGGGAAGAAAAGAAAGTATGTCAAACATGGAGAGCTT
The DNA here is from genome assembly GCF_036971445.1 of Narcine bancroftii. Lineage (NCBI taxonomy): Eukaryota > Metazoa > Chordata > Chondrichthyes > Torpediniformes > Narcinidae > Narcine > Narcine bancroftii. The sequence continues at coordinate 45,172,250 of NC_091482.1, forward strand.
AATGCACTAGAAATACTGCAAGAAAATCAAAAGTAAAGGAGTGAAATTGAAAGAAAAGGCATGAACATTTTGTTCTGTAAGATCAAAAGAAAGCTCAGTACTTATGGGCCAATAATAGACAGTTGTAGCAGCTGCATTGCAATGCGAAATTAAGAAAGAGAAAATGATCAGATGAAGTCACGTCGAAGTTCAGTAAAAGACATTTTTAAAACCCCGCGCGTTCCAAATGACATAATTGCAGAGTGATTATCAAGCCTCTGGTGAGCCACTGCACAGTCAAATTAAATTAATCAAGAGAAATGAACTAATACATTTGGGGTGGAGCAATATATGGGAATTAATAACAATTGGTTGACCCTTTACTTTAGTGTGCTGCCTTTTGATCCATGCAATATCCTCTCTCCCCTCCTTTCTAACCTTTCCTCTACCTTCCCACACTCCTTCCCCTGTTCCCAAATCCTCTTTCCCCGTTGTTCCCATCTGCCTACCATCCTTCCTGTATTTTCTTTCATTAATCAATTTCATTTTTGTTCAAAATTCATAATGTGTGGTCCCTTTATTTTCTACACATCACCTTTGAGCCTCTGGCACAGTCTCCAACCTTACTCCCACTGCACCCCCCCCCCACCCCATCCGTGCTAAAGCACAATTCATCCAGTTCACTCTTCCCCTTATCTCCTTATCTTTTTATCCTGGCTATCTCCCCTTTACACTCTCAGTCCTGATGCAGATTCCCAGCCCAAAATATCAACTGTCTCATTCCACAATTGCTGTTTGATCCACTGAATTCCTAAAGAAGTTTTTTGCTCTGATTTTGTATTTTTTTTTCTGTCAAAGAGGAAGCTTTTGTCTTTTTCTACATTATATCTCCTCTTCATTGTCTTCTCCCGTTCAGTGAAACTTTTATCGCCCCATCAACTTCCTTTGTATTCTCCTTCTAGCCACTCTTCCAAGTAGCTTTGTATTACTATCAAATCTTGAAATATTACAATCTGTGGCCCAGCACTGTTTTTGTGTCAACTTGCAGATTACAGACTTCCAACCTGAAAAGGACATGGTTGATACTCTGTATTTTCTGCTAATGGGTTAGTTCTCAACCCCTGCAAATATTACACCTTCAGTATTGTTTTATACTCTCCTGTGTGACGTTTTGCACAATGAAGGCCTTTCCATCAGAACCATTTTTTCGCTGCATCTGATAACCAATTTATTGTTACATACATTGTACAATTTACATGCGCTGTTTAAAAAAAATTACATGAACAACTAAAAATACCCCATGACAATAGCATGCTTAATTGAATTAAAAAGAGACAATAAATACAAAAAAAAGTTATCCTAGTGCAATAAAAGGGGCAGCAATAGTGCGGCAATCCTTTTGTGTCGGAGTGTTGATGGTTAGTGTAACTAGGGGAGGTTCAAGAACCTGTTAGCCATTGGAAAGAAACTGCTCTTGTACCTAGAGGTAGGCCTTCTGGCTCTTGTACCTTCTATTGAAAGTAGCAGTGAGAAGAGGTTATGACCAGGGTGATGGAGATCCTTTATAGGGTTGGCTGCCCTCAAGAGGTAGGGCCTCACATAGATGCATTAAATGGGTGGGAGTTTGGAGCCCGTGATGGATCTGGCTATGGTAGTGACTTTGGAGCCACCTGCATTCCTGTGCCCTCGAGTTTCCAATCCAGCGATGCAACCAATCAGTATACTTTCCGCAACTGTGGAAGTGTTTGATGTCATGCCGAAACTCCTCAGACTCCATTCTGCAAGTTACAATCTCAGAATCCAAATGATACATAAAAGATTATTTTCCATGCAGACGCTGCCTAATTCTTGTACCACCTTCCTAGTGCCCTGTTGCTCCTTCATTAATAACAGATTCCAATGTTTTAACTCATGGGCTGTCTGGATAATGTCTATAGTTTCTCTGTGGAATTTTGAATTAATCATATTTTTTACACTTTTAGTTTTCTAGTTCTTTTGACCTCCTTATTTACTATTGCTCTTTACTATTTTCAGGGTTTCCTTCATCCTCCCTGAAGACAAAAAAAATACTTATTTAACTACATTTGCTTTTTGCACAGTGAAATCCATTCCATTTATCTTCCAATTCACCTTTAATTCATCCAATTTCTTCAATATTTCCCATCTTTTCTATATTGTTGAGCAATTCTCCCTCTGCTACTTTGGTTGGTTGGACATGATATTTCTATAATACATGCCTGGCATAAGGGCGCCAATATCTCTGCAAAAGGTAGTACAGTCCAGGTAGTACATCACAGGCAAAATTCTCCCCACCAGCAAGAAAATATACATGGAATGCTGCTCTCAGCAGCAGCAATCATCAGAAATGCACTCCACCAAGGACGTACTCTTTTTTTCATAATTAAATTTAGATGGAGACATACAGCACGGTTACAGACCCTTTCAGCCCATGTGGCCTAATTACACACAATTGACCTACAACCCTGGTAACCCTTTGAGTAGTGGGAGGAAACTGGAGCACCCGACACTGAGAATGTAAACTCCTTACAGACAGTGCAGGTTTTGAATCCCAGTCGCTGGTACTGTAACAGCGATGCGCTAACCGCTCTCTCTGCTGCCATCAGAAAAGAGGTATAGGCGCCACAAGTCTTGTATCACCAACTTCAGGAACAGTTGCAACCCATCCACCACCAGACTCCTAAACAACAGACAATCAGAGACCCTTTAAAGACTATTACTTTGCACGTTATTATTGAATTGTATTGCACAGTCAGTTTGTTTACATTTTTTTTCTCTTTTGGATGCATATCTTTTCTTGAGTATTCCTTACACTACCGATAAGTAGAAATTCTGTCTGGCCTGCAGGAAAAGGAATCTCAGGGTTGTATGTGATATCTTTTAAATTTTAAAAAATTTAGACATACAGCATGGTAACAGGCCATTTTGACCTACAAGCCTATGCTGCCCAATTTACACCCAGTTACCCTACAGCCTCCAGTACGTTTCAAACGTTGGGAGGAAACCAGAGCTCCTGGGGAAAACCCACGCAGACACAGGGAGAACGTACAAACTCCTTACAGACAGCATGGGATTTGAACCCCGGTTCCGGTCGCCGGCGCTGTAATAGCAATGAGCCCCTTACGCTAACTGTGCTGCCCATGTATGCCCTCTGGCAATAAATTTGAACTTTAAATATTGCTGTCTGTCCTCAATAACTTGTGGTTCTCTAATTGTGATGTGCTTTCCCTCTGAGCTTTTTTATAGCATCTAAGGATTTGGTATTTCCTTCTTTTACTGAGAACTTGTTTGGAATGTAGTTTAGAACTAGTTTATACCCTTTAACACACAAAGCCCTAACAGGAAAAATGTTTCACTTGTTGCCAGTGGAAGAGTTAAATATAGTTTTGGATCAAAGGAAAATTATTAAAAATATGACCAGAATGATAAAATTTCAGATTTCAGTAAAGGAAGACTAAGAAATTGACAGGGAAAGGGAAAGTGAAATACAAGAATAAAGTGGCCAGACACCTAAAAATTTCAGTGAAAATTTTTATAGCTCAGTAGAAAGGGAAGGTCAATAAAAGTTAAGATTGGTCCGATGCATAGTGGAGAATAGAAATGGCAGAAAATAAATATATTTGAAATTTTGTACCTACCGGAGCAGTGGGGGAGGACAATTCTCTTGATATGGGTCTCACCCAAAACATGGGCAAACTACCCACCCCCACTCCACTCGCCACCAAAAATGTGATTTTTGAGCTGTTCAGTTTCTCCAGCAGTTTGGGTTTTTTTTGCACTAAGTATTCGATGTTATTCTTTGGAGGAGTTATGGTGAAAAATAGGTTTGGGGTGAATGAGAAGATGAAAGTAATTGGGCTTAGTTCAGATGGGGCAGAATGCCGATAAATTCATCAGGCCTGCTGGTCTGGACCACAGTATTTTGGAAGAGGTAGCGTTGAAAAGAATGGACGCATGGTGACAAATTCTAGAATGCATTCACACAGATTGAAAGAGAGTGATGCAACCCTGTTGCTTGCATAAAGGGAAGGGAAGGGGGAAACTAGCAACGATAAACGAGTCAGAGCACATTTCTGATTATCCGGAAACCATTTTACCAAAATTCTCAGTTATCCACAAAAACTTTCGGCGGCGACATGACGTCATATGTTGGAAAAATTTTTGATTAAAAAAAAAAATCTGTCAAACTCAAGTGGGACTCTGACACGCTGTTATCACCATTTTGAATGTTCCTGCATTTATCTTATTTTTGTAAGCAGAAAATTTCATGCTTGAAGAACCTTCCCTTGTTATTTGCTACTGGGCTGGGATAGGAGTGGGGATGTGTTCAACAACGGCAATGGGGAGGTGTTGGAGATCGGAGCAGAGACCTCAGGCCCCCGGGCAGGTCTGGCGATGGTGGTGGGGAGGTGTTGGGATCCGCGATGGGCGATATGAGTATTCTGCTGCTTAAACTGGACTGTTTAAAGCCATTTCTCAGATATCCGGAAAATGCAGTTAATTGATACACGTCCAGACCCAAGCATCTCGGATAATCGGAAACGTACTGTAGTTGCAGGACAAATTCTGGAATTTTATTATAAAAGGTATAGCGGGACATTTGGAAAATAATGATGGGATTGGACAGAGTCAACACTAATTTGTGGAAAGGAGATGGTGTTTGACATAGCTTTTTTAAAAAATATTTTCCTTGCCTCTCCCATGCCCTTATGTTTTTTTGGATGTCTTTCATTAAAGTCAGAAGTTATTTTAAATATTGTTACAAGATCAAACCAGCAATCACAAAGAAGGCATGTCACAAAAAATTCACCTTCAAACTTTAATTCAAAATCCCCCCCCTTTTATAACAATTCCCACTAGTGACTATACAACTTTCTATAATGGTGTAAAACTAATAAATTCCCCAGCCTAAATATAACATATGTAATTAAAGTCTAAGTTATATTTCCAACCAGCCCACAGAAAAACTTAGACTCAAAACACACAAGACTCACAAAACTTCGATCTCAACTGAAACAAAGATCATAAACAAAATTCAGTTTGTTTGGTAAACTGAAGCCAAAAGACCTTTGTGAGTGAGAGAGAGAGAGAGAGCACAAAATTTGAAGTAGTCTTCTTGTGTTGCTTGCAGAGAGAGGAACCACTGGCTTGGTCCAGATCGTTCTGGCTGCCTTCAGAATGTTCGTCCCTTTTTGAAATCCCAACATTCTAAACTGTCCTCCAGACCATAACTCATGCTCTGGGCCTCCTTCCACTCCACAGCACCCCCAGTGGTGGTTTATCATCCAAGTCCATAAATCTTTAGATCATTTTCTGCACATGCTCAGTCCGTCTCCCACTCTCTCAGCAGTCCACTTTCACCTTGGCTCTCTAAGGGAAACTGTCACTTTTTAACATAAAACCACACAACACAGAACTCTGTAACAGTATGCACAAAGAATTTAGCATCTTCTGTATCCTCAGCCTCTTTTGCTAAAAATGATAAATGTAATTGAAATCTTCTCATTCATGAACGTGCTCTTTTCCTTGATGTTGCCACATTTCCAGCTACTTCTGCCCAATTAGATTCTGAAGTTGACATTTTTTATACTTATAAACGTTCAAATTGTTTGCAATTTTGTTTGCCTACATAAATGTTTACAGTTCAGAAGTAATTCAACAGTGTGGAATTGATATTGGAAGTTGGTTGCTGTACACATACAATTATTTGCTTGTGCGGAATTGTTTCCGGATTTTTGAAATGAGTGGAGCTATTTTTAGCGAGATATACAAATTTCTTTCTTTGGCTTGGCTTCGCGGACGAAGATTAATGGAGGGGTAATGTCCACGTCAGCTGCAGGCTCATTTGTGGCTGACAAGTCCGATGTGGGACAGGCTGACACGGTTGCAGCGGTTGCAAGGGAAAATTGGTTGGTTGGGGTTGGGGTTGGGGTTGGGTGTTGGGTATTTCCTCCTTTGTCTTTTGTCAGTGAGGTGGGCTCTGTGGTCTTCTTCAAAGGAGGTTGCTGCCCGCCGAACTGTGAGGCGCCAAGATGCACGGTTTGAGGCGATATCAGCCCACTGGCTGTGGTCAATGTGGCAGGCACCAAAGGACGACCCACCTGATGCGCTCTCCAGGGTGACGTGCGCCAGCGTACAGATGAACAGACTACAGAAACTCCATGAGGCGCTCTGTCATCCAGGGGTCACTAGGTTTGCCCACTTTGTGAAGGCGCGCAACCTACCCTACACAGTCAAGGAGATTCACTCCATGACCCGAGCCTGTTCGGTGTGCGCTGAATGCAAGCCCCACTTCTTCCGTCCGGGGAACTCCCACGTTATCAAAGCCACCTGCCCCTTCGAGCGTCTTAGCGTAGACTTTAAGGGGCCCCAACCGTCGACCAACCGTAATAACTACATCCTTACTGCCATCGACGAGTACTCCCGCTTCCCGTTCGCTGTGCCCTGCCCAGATACCACCGCCACCTCAGTGATACAGGCCCTTCACAGTATCTTCGCCATTTTCGGGTACCCCAATTCCATCCACAGTGATAGGGGGTCCTCATTCATGAGCGCAGATCTGCAACAGTACCTTCTGGAGTGTGGTATCACTTCAAGCAGGACCACTAGCTATAACCCACGCGGTAACGGCCAGGTCGAGAGGGAGAATGCCACCATCTGGAGAGTGGTTACACTGGCTCTCCGGACTAAAGGTCTCCCCACCTCTCACTGGCAGGAGGTTCTCACTAGTGCCTTACACTCCATCCGCTCCCTCCTATGTACCGCAACAAATGCCACCCCCCCATGAAAGGATATTCCTTTTCCCAAGGAAATCCGAATCAGGAACCACTGTACCGCATGGCTCACCGTCCCTGGCCCCGTCCTTTTGTGACGCCACGTCCGGCACTCAAAGAATGACCCCTTGGTCGACCGAGTGACTCTACTCCACGAGAACCCGCATTACGCCTACATTGAGTTCCCAGACGGGCGGGAGGACACTGTTTCGGTGCGGGACCTAGCTCAGGACGCAGTAGGCCCAGCAACCCCCCTAACCCAACCTTCTCCAACTCCTTATTCCCTAAGCCCCGTGCCAGAACAGAAGGACCAACAGCACCCCAACGACCCGGGCCACCCTGCCGGCAATACGGCTGGGGAATTGAGCGAAGGAGTGGTCGCACCTGACGAGCCTGCTGACGACACCACTCCAGTGACCCCAATCCCGGCACCACGGCGGTCACGCCGGATGGTCAGACCCCCTGACCGCTACAGTCCTTAACCTACCCCTTCCATTCATTCTCTCCCTCATTTTTTTCCTCCCCTTCTCCCTCTTCAACCCTTCCACCCCAGGGTCAGTTTTCCAAGAAGGGGTGAATGTGATAGTACAGACCTATCACCAATGTATATAGTTACAGTATCTAAAGTGTAATGACTGTGCTTACAGCGATTGGCTGAGAGCTTAGCCACGCCTACTGTCTGGGCCTTAAAGGGTTGTGTCCCTAGCCAGGTCGGATCATTCCGGACTGGTTGGCCACCTGTGAAGAGCTCCTGTCTTTTGCTAATAAAAGCCTTGGTTTGGATCAACTAGTCTTTGGTTCTTTTGACGAGCTCTACAATTTTGACATTAAATAACATTTATGATTTTATGTGGTCATATTAATGTTTTGAAATGTAAAACTTACCCATGCTTGAGCATCCTGTTCATTTTTGCAGACTTTATCGTATCTGTCTTTGTCACGAAGCCAACTATTTAGTTAAACACTTATTCCATTGAATCTCTCTTGAATAAGATTAATTTTTCTGTTTACTCCTTCTGCAAATATGCACCAGATGTTATTGTTAAAGCTATTTTAATACTATAGAGACCCTTCATTGTCACTGTATGTCCATGGATTCGCCCTGTAGCCTCTACATCCGCACAGACTTCATTCCAAACCTTCGCCAATCTGAGTTCCATATCTAAACTTCCGACACGATCGAGAAGCCTTCAGTGGACAAGGCCCCCCTGGGAGCCCCTTCCATCCTCGACACCCTCTTGCATCTGATTCCGATACCTGGTACCCCTTCAGCTAGTCTCCAGCATTCCGCAGCCCGGTGTGACCACAAGGCGCCAGCAGTCAACGACACTTGGTATTTCTTTCATGTTATTGCGGCCCTATCGCAGAAGTCATTGGGAGAGTGTTTCATATTTCAATATCTTTCTTCTAATTTGGAAGCCTAGTTTACAGAAAATTATAATGCACAAAAATCCATCAGTATTTAATTGTTTATACTGCAGTGGTTGGAAAACGCCCACTCATGCCCTGTCAAATATAAAAATCCTACCATTTAAACATGGATACAGGGCTGATAAGATTCCCTAATATTTAATCTCAGCCTTACTTTTGAGATTCTACACCAGTTTGCTACCGAATAATTTTGAAAGGATTTGTAGGGCAGCTGATTGAAAGCAAAGGGGAAGAAAAAAATAGTTAATGGGACCCAAAACGTTGACTGACCATTTCTACCCATGGGCACTCTTATGGATATCATGAACATCTCACTGCAGCAGACCATCATCTCCACAGGATTCAAGATAGCCATAATTTTCCCAGTGCCAAAGAAGGTGACAGTAACCAGCCTCAATGACTACTGCACAGTGGTGAGGGCCTCCACCATTATGAAATGCTTTGAGCATCTGGTAATGGATCCATCAAAGCACACCTCACAGAGACACTGGACACATTTCAATTTGGCTACAGACGGTTACACCAATGTTGCTATAGCCTATTCCTCCACTCCTTCTTGATGCACCTGAAGATCGACACGTCATGTGCCAGAATGCTGTTCATTGACCAATTTGGCATTTAATATGATAATTCCCTAGAGGCTTATGGAGTAGCTGTCCTAACTAGGACTCAACACCCCTCTCTGTAACAGGATTCTAAACTTCCTAATGGAAAGACCACTGTCTATCTGGGTCAGCGGCAGAACATCATGCACTGTCCCACTGAGCACTGGTGCACTCAGGGCTATATGCTCAGCCTGCTCCTGTTCATGCTACTCACCCACAGATCCAGCTCCAACAGTGTCATCAAGTTTTCAGATTTCACAACAGTAGTTGGCCTCATCAGCAACAACCTCATGAGTCGCACTACAGAGAAGAGACAGAAAATCTTGTGAAATGGTGCGAGTATAACAACCTGAGTCTCAATGGGGACAAGACAAAGGAGATGATCATGGATTTCAGGAGGACCAGGGACAACCACCCTCCACTACACATTAAGAGCTCAGTAGTGGAGAGTAGAAAGCATGAAGTTCCTCAGAGTCCACTTAAAAAGTGAACTATCCTGGACACAAGATCTCATCACTTGTCAGGAATGTGAAACAGCAACTGCAATACCTGAGAAGACTTGGGTAAGCAAGGATATCAACCACCATCCGTCAATTTTCTACAGGATCTCTATGGCTGCCTACATCACAATGTGGTATGGTTGTTGTAGAACATTGGATCAGAGGTCAATCCACAGGACCATAAGAGTGGCAGTGAGGATCACACCTCCACATTGACGTAATCTACCAGGATTGTTGCCTGAAGAGGGCTCACAAATTTGTTGAGGAGTTTTTCCACCCTGCACATAGCATCTTTCAGCTGTTCCTTTCAGGAAAGGGATACAGGAGTATCAGAACCAGAAACACCAGGCTTGAGTTACAGTTTCTTCCCAGGGACAGTGAGAATGCTGAATAAACTATCCAAGACTTTACTATTTATCTAACAATATTTATTTATTTTAATAAATGTACTGCATATGTATAATTTTTCTGTATGTTTTTCAAGTGCACTTTTTTTGAGTTATGCCCCTGTACCATCAGATTATGATAAACTTGAACTTGCCTAACCTGCTGAGTTTCTGAAGATTTCAGCATTTCAAGTTCCCCTTTCTAATTATTCCCATTTAATTTTTCGTGTTTTGCTTTTTTAAATTTTGTTTTTAAGAACATATTATTTTAAATTTTTGATCATTTCTATTCCAAATACTTTCAGATACAGACAGACCCAAGTTCTGCCTTAAACATTGATGTCTTGCCTTCCCACATTGGTACTGAATCAAAAAGCCTTAACGTATCAAATGATGTTACTTTTGATGAAGTGTTTCACAAGTGTTAATGGAGAGATTACCGTGTCATTTTTCAGAACAGATCTCAAATGGCCTCCTGTTGTGTAGTGGCAGCCTTGTGTTTTTTTACAAACAATAGTGTACGTGGACTTTTACCCCCTCCATAAATCTTCGTCCGCGAAGCCAAGCCAAAGAAGAAAAAGTGTACATTTCAAGCAAACAAAGATATGTGAAGGAAATAGTGTCAGACAGCATTCATAGACAAAAATGGTCAGACAATGGTTTTGGTTGGAACCCTTCATCGTGCATTTCATTTGCTCAGGATTCCAACATCTGCAGGTTTTATATTTCCTATTTGTGTCAATTGATACCTAGAAGGGTTTCAAGTCTAACTAGCTGCAACCTCTATCCACAACACATGAAGTAATTTGCACTTCTGTAACCAACTTACATTGAAAATTATTGGGAGAACTTGCACAAGGTCTGATTTTTGTAAATCAGGTCTTCCATAGCTCCTGTCAGTCATTTTAAAAAATCCTTCCATTTTTATAGCTGTCAAAGCTGTGTGTGGTGTTTTTCTGGCAGGTAAGCTTTCAGAATTGTTCAGGAGAGAGACTTCTTTGTATCCTCCATTTCAGCCATACCATTGGAATCCTGGCTGTTTTGGGCAGCCCCTTCACACTGCCAATCCTCCTAGGAAGTGGGTAAACTTACTGGGCATGCAGTATCTGGTAAGCCATTCACACTGGACCATGTTTACCTGGTTCATCTGGATCTCTTGGATCAGAGGGGTCCACCTCCAGCAGTGGTGCCACGAGTGATGTATTACATATTCGCAGGGCACATATGTACTCAGTGTATAAAAGACCTGGGAAAATCTATCACAGGGGCTTCAGACTGTTCATTCTTAGGACAAACCCACAGACCAGCTTGTCATTATTCTCAACCATTTACATAGCATTACATTGTATTAGGTATTAGAAATTGTATTTTACAGGGCGACTGGGGAAGCTGTCAGCGCTTACCTGTGCTTTAAATCACCTTGATTACTTATAATGCTACCAGACTGACGCACGCCCACAGGCACTAATGGTACCTGGTAGAGCAAGTTGAACATTCACACTGCCAGAATGATTAATGAGTTAACTTGGCTGGGCTCTGATTCTACCTCCCATCAAGAGTCAAAGCACAGTTGAGTTTTACTGGCCCTGCCTCGTTGGGACCTTTCACTCTGCCAGATGACCTGTTATGGACCTTCTAAATTGGCCAGTTCAACCCACTTTATTTGGTGGTGTAAAGGGGGCTAATGTATGCACTGTAGTGGTATTGAATGTGGTGATTGAGGGCGGGGGGATATAATTGAATCTTATTAGTAGCTCTGGTGTATTTTGGCTGATTATGTAGTTTTGATGCACCAATTCTGAAACTTACAACACATGTTGCTTCCACCTGTCATAGAGAAAACAGAACTTCTACGGTCAGGATGGTATAGACATCATACTTTTGGAACAGCAGCATTTGTGTGGCATTTGTATTTTCTCAATTTATGCAAGTTAGACCTGTGTCTTTCTAAATATTTCTAAAAAGTTTGAACAGTATTTGAATTAGCTTCTGAAAGAGCATAATGAGTGCATAACCAATTAGCTAATAGCATTTGATATTGTTTATTTTTATCTGACCTTTACAGAAGCACCACATTTTAGCAGGTGGTCATTTAAACTAACATGAGTGTCAATTTAATTTGGATTTAATTTAATGAGATACTGTAGGATTACAGGCACTTCCGGCCCATGAGCCATTGCCTCCCATATGACCACAACCTACTAACCCAATATGGGTGGAAACTGGAGGAAACACATATAGACACTGGGAAAACATGCAAACTCCTTACAGACAGCACTAGATTTGAAGCCGGGTTGCTGGCACTGAAATAGTGTTGCGCTAACCGCTACACTAACCATGCCGCTCAAAGCTTGTGGGTTATGTTGAAGGAATGGTGTCGCAATCATGGGACTATCCCTGGTTTTACACCAGTGTGACTAACTTTAGAGAAGTATATCAGCTTGATAAATTACATTATATTTTTTAAAGCTATTTTTCACGTCTGAGTTTATTATTTCAAATAGGGTATCCAAGACCAGATAGCAAAAATAAGGTATTAATTAGGAAATTATTGCTTTGATTTTTTTTTCATCCATAACAAATCTGTGCAGCAAAGTTCATGCTGGGATACTTACATTTGAAATAAAGCAATTGCATTACTCCTTAGTGACACCTTGTGTGACACATTAACCAATATACACTTGAAAAGACAACAGTTTTTAATGAAGTCAATAATACATTGTTGCATTTTTTTTATTAACATTGCCAAATTCGGTTGTTTGGACCAAATCTACTTTCTCCAATGGTGTGCTTATTTTATATTGCAAAGATTTTTTCAATGATTGGCTGAAGGCAAAGGAGACCATTTCACTTGAGAAAGTGATAGTGAGCCATGGTGAAATGCTGAAATTCCTATGGTGTGGCTATTCCCACATTTCAAGGTAAACAGTAAAATCTGGGGTCTAAAGTAGTTTTAAAAAAAAGTGCTGGAGAAACTCAGCAGGTCACATAGCATCCATAGAAATTAAAAGGCAGTCAATGTTTTGTTCTTCAGGACTTCTGAATACAAAGGTTGGGGTGGAAGATGATGTTGAGGAGCATGGGCAAACAAGGAAGAGGTAACTGGTGGGATGGTAGAAGCTGAGCTGTGATCGGGGATAGGACAGAGGCTTAATAAAAATAGTTCTCTGATAGAAGAAGGAAGAGAAGCTGGAGTAAGAGAGAGAGAGAGTGGGATGAGGGAAAGGGTTGATTTTTTAAATTTTATTTTTTATTTTTCACACTATAGATCACATTATTCAAGATATACACATTTCTCCTTTCAAATATATACAGTGTCGTTTTCTCCCCCCCCCTCCTCCCCTCCCCCCCCAGCTCCCCCTCCATCCATTCAAAACTCTGAGTCCAAGATACATCAAACCCATCAAACAATGTTGTCACTCAACATTAACGAACAAAAACTTCCACTGAGTCAATTCTTTCCATTCTCTTTTCCTTTTGTCATTTTAGGTGATAGATGTCCCAGTAGGTTTTCTCTATTATATTCCATGTACGGCTCCCATATTTGTTCAAATAATGTTATATTATTTCTTAAACTATATGTTATTTTTTCTAATGGAATACATTTATTCATTTCTATATACCATTGCTGTATTTTCAAATTATCTTCTAATTTCCAGTTGGACATAATACATTTTTTTGCTACAGCTAGGGCTATCTTAACAAATCTTTTTTGTACACCCTCCAAATCAAGTCCAAATTCTTTATTTTTTATGTTACTTAGGAGGAAGATCTCTGGGTTTTTTGGTATATTGCTTTCTGTAATTTTATGTAATATCTGGTTTAGATCTTCCCAAAATTTTTTCACCTTTTCACAAGTCCAGATTGCATGAATTGTTGTTCCTATTTCTTTTTTACAACGAAAACATCTGTCAGATACTGTTGGATCCCATTTATTTAACTTTTGAGGAGTGATATATAACCTATGTATCCAATTATATTGTATCATACGTAATCTCGTATTTATTGTATTTCTCATAGTTCCTAAACATAACCTCTCCCATGTTTCCTTTTTTATCTTTATGTTTATATCTTGTTCCCACTTTTGTTTAGTTTTATCATTTATTTCCTCATTCTCCTTTTCTTGTAATTTGATATACATGTTTGTTATAAATTTTTTAATTATCATTGTGTCTGTAATCAGATATTCAAAATTGTTCCTTCTGATAACTTCAGACTACTTCCCAATTTATCCTTTAAATAGGATTTCAATTGGTAATATGCCAGCACTGTATCTTGAGTTATATTATATTTATCCTTCATTTGTTCAAAGGATAATAATTTATTCCCCGAAAAACAATTTTCTATTCTTTTAATCCCTTTTTTCTCCCATTCTCTAAAAGACAGGTTATCTACCGTAAAAGGGATTAGCTGATTTTGCGTCAGTATTAATTTTGATAATTGGTAGTTTGTTTTATTTCTTTCTACATGAATCTTCTTCCAAATATTAAGCAAATGGTGCAATACTGGAGAATTCCTATGTTTTACAAATTTTTCATCCCATTTATATAATATATGTTCAGGTATCTTCTCCCCTATTTTGTCTAGCTCTAATCTAGTCCAATCTGGCTTTTCTTTTGTTTGGTAAAAATCTGATAGATATCTTAATTGTGCGGCTCTATAATAATTTTTAAAATTTGGCAGTTGTAAGCCTCCATGTCTATACCACTCTGTTAATTTATCTAGTGCTTTCCATAAAAATTTCCTTATTATTTTCTTTAACTCCTTAAAGAATTTTTCTGTCAAGTGTATTGGCAGTGCCTGAAATAGGTATTGTATTCTTGGAAAAATGTTCATTTTAATACAGTTTATCCTTCCTATTAGTGTTAATGGTAAGTCTTTCCAATGCTCTAAATCTTCCTGTATTTTTTTCATTAGTGGATACTAATTAAGTTTATATAGATGGCTGAGGTTTTTATTTATTTGTATACCTAGGTATCTTATTGTTTGCATTTGCCACCTGAATGGTGATTCTTTCTTGAATTTTGAGAAATCCGCATTATTCATTGGCATTGCTTCACTTTTATTTGCATTAATCTTGTATCCCGACACTTCTCCATACTCCTTCAATTTCTTATGTAATTCTTTTATTGATGTTTCTGGTTCCGTTAGGTATACTATAACATCATCTGCAAATAAACTGATTTTGTATTCCTTGCCTTTTATTTTTATCCCTTTTATTTTATTTTCTGTTCTTATCAGTTCTGCAAGTGGTTCTATGGCTAACGCGAACAATAAGGGCGATAGTGGGCATCCCTGTCTTGTTGATCTGCTTAAGTTAAAATGTTTTGATACATATCCATTTACTGTCGCTCTTGCCAATGGCCCCTTATATAATGCTTTAATCCAATTAATATATTTCTCTGGTAAACTAAATTTTTGTATCACCTTGAATAAATAATTCCATTCTACTCTGTCGAAGGCCTTCTCTGCGTCCAAAGCAACCGCTACTGTTGGAGTTTTATTTCCTTCTACTGCATGAATTAAGTTAATAAACTTATAAATATTATTTGTTGTTCATCTTTTTTTTATGAATCCAGTTTGGTCTAGACTTACTATTTTTGGTACATAATCAGCTAATCTGTTTGCTAATAATTTAGCTATTGTAATCTGTGTTAAGTAGAGATATTGGTCGATATGATGCTGGTGCAAGTGGATCTTTCCCTGCCTTTGGTATTACTGTAATTATTGCTGTTTTGCACGAATCTGGTAAGCTTTGTGTTTTATCAATCTGGTTGATTACTTCCAGGAGGGGAGGAATTAATAAATCTTTAAATGTTTTATAGAATTCTATTGGGAGACCATCCTCTTCTGGTGTTTTATTATTCGGCAGATTTTTTATTGTCTCTTGTATTTCTACTATTTCAAATGGTTCTATTAATTTATTTTGTTCCTCTGTTTGTAATTTCGGTAGTTCAATTTTAGTTAAGAATTCATCTATTTTGCCTTCTTTCCCTTCGTTTTCAGTTTGGTATAATTGTTCGTAGAATTCTCTGAAATTTTCATTAATTTCCGTTGGATTATATGTGATCTGTTTGTCTTTTTTCCTTGATGCCAATACCATTCTTTTAGTTTGTTCTGTCTTAAGCTGCCACGCTAGAATTTTGTGCGTTTTTTCTCCTAGTTCGTAATATTTCTGCTTTGTCTTCATTATATTTTTCTCCACCTTATATGTTTGAAATGTTTCATATTTTTCTTTTATCTACCAATTCCCTTCTTTTAGTAGTGTCTTCCTTCCTTGCTAATTCTTTCTCTATATCTGCTATTTCCTTTTCCAACTGTTCTGTTTCCTGATTGTAATCCTTCTTCATCTTAGTTACGTAACTTATTATTTGCCCTCTGATGAACGCTTTCATTGCGTCCCATAATATAAACTTATCCTTCACTGATTCCGTATTTATTTCAAAATACATTTTAATTTGTCTTTCTATGAATTCTCTAAAATCCTGTCTTTTAAGTAGCATGGGGTTTAATCTCCATCTATACATTTTTGGAGGGATATCCTCTAACTCTATTGTCAATATCAAGGGTGAATGGTCCGATAATATTCTAGCTTTATATT
Source organism: Narcine bancroftii (assembly GCF_036971445.1). NCBI lineage: Eukaryota > Metazoa > Chordata > Chondrichthyes > Torpediniformes > Narcinidae > Narcine > Narcine bancroftii. The sequence goes on from NC_091482.1 coordinate 45,188,543, forward strand.
CTGTTTTCCTAACTCTATCTTGTATACAAGCTGATAACAGGAATAAATCTATTCTTGAATATGTTTTATGTCTATCCGAATAATATGAATATTCCTTTTCCTTTGGGTGTTGTTTCCTCCATATATCCAAAAGTTGCATTTCTTGCATCGATTTAATTATAAATTTGGTTACTTTATTCTTTCTGTTAATTTTTTTCCCGGTTTTATCTATGTTTGAATCCAAATTGAGATTGAAATCCCCTCCTATTAATATATTCCCTTGCGTATCTGCTATCTTCAGAAAAATATCCTGCATAAATTTTTGATCTTCTTCATTAGGCGAATATATATTAAGTAAATTCCAAAACTCCAAATATATCTGACATTTTATCATTACATATCTTCCTGCAGGATCTATTATTTCCTCTTCTATTTTAATTGGTACATTTTTACTGATTAATATAGCCACTCCTCTAGCTTTTGAGTTATATGACGCTGCCGTTACATGTCCTATCCAATCTCTCTTTAATTTCTTGTGCTCCACTTCAGTTAAGTGTGTTTCTTGCACAAATGCAATATCAATTTTTTCTTTTTTCAGTAAATTTAGCAGTTTCTTCCTTTTGATTTGGTTATGTATTCCATTAATATTTAAAGTCATATAGTTTAATGTAGCCATTTTATACTTTGTTTATCTTTCCCTTCCGTTTCCTCATCATCACCTTTCCTTCTCATCCATTTCTGCTTTCTTTCTTTGAACAGTTTATAAGACAACATTTTTAACACATCAAACATTCCCCTTATTCTCCTACCTAATATTTCTTTAACCCCATTGTCCCCTCCCCTTCCTGAATTGCCCATTATCCCTTGTCGGGCAACCACATCTCCCCTCTCCATTTGGATTTGCGAATTCACTCGCAAGCGTCAACTGATTTTGCAGTGACCGTAATTTCTCCCTACCCAGCCCCCCCCAGAAAAGATTTCAATTTTTATATACAACAAAGGTCACTCTCTAAATTCCCTCTTTACTCCTCTCTTCCCCTTTTTTTCCCTCATTAATTTTTCTCTATACACTATATATTTTCTTTTAAATACACATACACTTATTTAATATATGTATTATATATGTATATGGTCCTATACACACGTCTTTTTAGTTCGCAGTCTTTTGTACTCTCGTTACATGTCTTCATCTCTCAGTCTATTTTGTAATTGTTCTGCAAATTTTCGTGCTTCCTCTGGATCCGAGAATAGTCTGTTTTGCTGTCCTGGAATAAATATTTTCAATACCACTGGATGCTTTAGTATAAATTTATACCCTTTCTTCCATAAAATCGCCTTTGCTGTATTGAACTCTTTTCTCTTCTTTAGGAGTTCAAAACTTATATCTGGATAAATGAAGATTTTTTGCCCTTTATACTCCAGTGGCTTGTTGCCCTCTCTTACTTTTTCCATTGTCTTCTCCAGTACCTTTTCTCTTGTAGTATATCTTAGGAATTTTACTACAATAGATCTTGGTTTTTGTTGTGGTTGTGGTTTAGAGGCCAATACTCTATGTGCCCTTTCTATTTCCATTTCTTGCTGTAGTTCTGGACATCCTAGGATCCTGGGGATCCAATCTTTTATAAACTCTCTCATATTCTTGCCTTCTTCATCTTCCTTAAGGCCCACTATCTTTATGTTATTTCTTCTGTTATAATTTTCTATTATATCTATTTTCTGAGTTAACAGTTCTTGTGTCTCTTTAACTTTTTTATTAGATTCCTCTAATTTCTTTTTTAAGTCCTCTACCTCCATTTCTACTGCTGCTTCTTGTTCTTCCACCTTGTCCATTCTTTTTTTATTTCTGATAAGGTCATATCTATTTTATTCACTTTCTCTTCTGTACTGTTTATTCTTCTTCTTAAATCACTAAATTCTTGTGCTTGCCATTCTTTAAATGAATACATGTATTCTTTAAAAAGAGAAAATATATCCATTGTCTTGCCTTTCCCTTCTTCTTCCATTTCACTGTACTCTTCCTCTTCTTCTTCTTCTTCCTCTGGGTTGGCCATCTGTTGTTTCTTTGTTGTCCTTTTCTTCTCTTCTTTCTTGTTTTCGTTGTCTTCTATGTTCTCCTCTTGCTGCTGCTGTTCTGTAGCTGTCATTGCCGGCTGTGGAGATCGACTCCCCAACTGGTCGCCCCTCCCGTCGGTGTGTATTTTTGCATGCGCGTCGCGCATGCGCGGTTGCGCACTTTTACTCGGCTCAGCGAGCCAGTTTTGTAGTCCACTTTCTACCGACCTGAGGGAGCGGGCTTCTCTCTCCACCACGGGCCTCTTCGAACAGGTAAGGCCTTCTCCTTCTTCTTCCGTTGTCTTCTCTTCCTCTCTTCTTACCGTTGGTTTCGACTTTTCTTTTTTCGTCGCCATCTTCTTTCCACCTTTATATTCACTTTACTCTAATTTTTATTTTTGTGCCTTTGTGCTTTCCTTTATTTTTTTCAACTTTTCTGGAGAGGGCTGGAGTTCACCGTCCGGCCACTACTCCATCACGTGACTTCCCGGAAAGGGTTGATATTAATGCCAACTGGTTGGAAACAGCTGAGGGGGAATTCAGGGTGTTCTCCAAAAGTGGGTGAAAGTTCTGTCAGAGAGCTGTTGTTGGAATGAATGTTTTTGACATTAAGTCAACTTTTAACCAAATATGGCTTTGAAAAAGTGATATCAGTGGCAATTGTGGCTAAATTCTTCATTTATCCAAAGGAAAGTGTTCTCCAAGGTCAATGTGAAACTAAAGAAAAAATACACAAATGTGCACAGATCTTGGTCACCCAGATACAAAGTGTATCAAAAGGTGGACAAACAAATTCTTGATGTGGAAATGGTTGGGTGAATGGGAATGAGGGATATCAAAGTCAAAACCATGTTTATAATTGTATGTGAAAAAAGAAAATAGTAAGAGCTATGTGACTCACTTGAAAGTTAATAATGTTAATATCAAAAATGAAAATGTAGAAATCAAGGACCTATTGAAAAAAATTACATTACTCATAAAGGATGGCAGGCAAGACATGCCAAGCAAACTAATCTAGAATCTAGGGTCATGACTCTTCAAAATTTAACTGACAAAAGTGCTCAATCCTCAGGACAAGGTTCCAGGCTCTTGAAATAAGTTTTTGGCATTTTTAATGTAATCCTCTAAACTCTTCAATGCAAGATCGTTTATCTTAATTTGGAAAATTGCACATCCTGCTGTAGTTTATGGAAGATGAAGGGTAGAATGTTAGTTAGCAATTGGCCTAACATTTGTTGTTGGCAAATTTTTTGAATCAGTAATTCAGGACAGCAAATTTAAATTTGTGATTAGTCACTCAGGCATTTTTTAAGCAGGTAGATATTTAATGATACATTGTCAAATATTTTCAGAAATATGGACTTTTTGAATTTGTATGCTCCAAATATTGATGATGAAAAATATATTCAAGATACGTTTTTGAATATAGCAGAGGCATATGAAAATATTTTGATGGGAGGAGATTTTAATTTTTGCTTAGATCCTTTGTTCGATAGATCTACTTGAGTAGCAACAAGACACCAACGCTGCTAAAGCTACATTGGGTCTGAGGAGTGACTTGACTTTGCTATATGGAGAAAAATTCATCCAAGAGAGAAAGATGATTCATTTTATTCTAGTAGGTTTGATTCTTATTCTAGAATTGATTTATTTTTGGTTTTGGCTCAAATACAAACTAGGATTCTTGAACCAAGTTATAAGACGAGGACTTCATCTGATCATTCACTGTTGTTACTAACTATAGAAATCCCAGATAAAGAGAAATGGATATATAGATGGAGACTAAATTCTCAGTTGTTGAAAAGGAACGATTTTTGTGATTTTGTTCGAAATCATATTAAAATATTTTGTGAAACATTTGAATTTGATAAATGATATATTTATTATATGGGAGTCTTTAAAAGCTTATTTGTGAGGGCAAATTAAAAAGGATTATATAAAAGAAGTAGACCAATTAGAAAAATATCTTCAAAAGTCAGTTTCTGTAGACAAACATGGACAATTGATTAATAAAGAAAACTTTATTCTCACATTGTTAACTTCTTTGGACTGAGAAAGTTATTATTAGGATGAGGCAAAGATATTATGTATTGGGTGAGAGATCACATAAAGTTTTGGCTTGGCAATTAGAAGTAGAGCAAGCTTCTATTTTATATTAGGGGATATGGGGAGAAGGCAGGTAGGTGGAGTTAGGTCATAAATTAGATCAGCCATGATTTTATTGAATGGCGGAGCAGGCTTGATGGGCCATTTTTGGCCTACTCCTGTTCCTACTTCCTATGTTCCTGTGTTCCAGAATAATTAATGCAATAAAAAATACTATCGTAATTACATGTGACTTTGAGAAATAAATGAATCTTATAGGAAATTTTATATGAAATTATATACTTCGGAATATTTAGGAGAGGAAATTAAAATAAATTATTATTTATCATAGATAATATTGCCTAGATTAAGTTTAGAAGAACTAACTGAACTTGATGCACCATTTACTGAGGCTGAAGTAAGAGAAGCAATGAATTCTTTGAAAAGTAATAAATCTCCAGGAGAAGATGGTTTCCCATCTGAGTTTAAAGATTTATTATTTTCTATATTTATGCACTATTGGATCAAGCTTCACAAACTTCTACTCTTCCAGAATAATTTTTGATGGCAATAATTACTGTTATTCCAAAAAGAGATAGAGATTATTTGAAACCTTCATTGTATAGACCTATTTCATTATTAAATGTAGATTATAAAATAGTAGCAAAATTTTGGCAAATAGAATGAAAAGTTTACCTAAATTAATTAATATGGATCAAATCGGGTTTGTTTTAAAAAAAGACAATCTTAGAAAAATATAGCTAGGTTGCTTAGCATAATTCATTTAGCGCAAAAAAAGAGGTGACTTAAGTGTTGCAGTGCCTTTAGATGCAGAAAAAGGATTTGATAGATTAGAAAAGTTTGGATTTGGATTAAATTTTTAAAATTGGATAAAGCTTTATATAATCGTGCTAAAATACCACATACCCAGATGATTTGCTCAGATTTACAAATTAAGAATTTTAGGATAGGTCAAGAAGAACATAAAATTAATTTATTTGCAGATGATGTTTTAATATATATGAATGAACCTGTGTCATCTTTACATAGATTATATGCCTGACTGGAAGAAAATGGGAAAGTTTTGGGTTATAAGATAAATTGAGATAAAAGTGAAATTATACCTTTGACAGCAGGTCATTATAACCAGTGTCAGAGAGATACACGGTTTAAATGGCCAAAGGAAGGTATTAAATATTTAAGAATATGTGTGGATAACAATTTTAAGAATTTATATAAATTGAATTATTTATCTTAAAAAGATTGAGGAAGATTTTTAAAAAATGATAAATTTACATACAACTTTTAGTTGGAATGGTGAATTGGATAAAAATTAATGTATTTCCAAGGATACAATATCTTTTTTGGATGTTACCAATATTAATACCTCGGAAACATTTTCAAGAATTAAATAAACATAAGGAAATTTCTTTGGAAAGATAAAGTGGCAAGAGTTTCTATAGAGAAGTTGATGTGGAAATATGAATTAGGAGGATTACACCTCCCTAATTTTAAGAATTATTATCGAGCAGCACAGATGAGATTCCTTGCTTCTTTATTTGAAAATGTAAAACCGGCATGGGTTAATATAGAATTGAAAAACATTGGAGAAAAGAAATCAAAAGAATTTATATACAAGTGAAAATCAAAATTGTTGGTTGCTGATAAAGAGACACCACAATTGAAACATTTAATCAATGTTTGGAATAAAATGATTCAGGATATTGGTGGAGGGTCTTTATCACCTCAAACATAATTGATTAATTCTCTTTTAGTTTTTTCAAGAGATAATCAGCTTTTACATCTATAGTATCATAAAGAAATTCTTCATGTGGAAGACCACTATGAGAGAGGACAATTAAAGTCATTTGAACAATTGAGGAATAAATATGATGTACCACGTACTACTCTTTTTTTGTTATTTTCAATTGAGGGCATATTTGAGAGATAAATTAGTGCCAGCAATGTTTTTGTCTAATTGTACTGAGGTGTAATTTCTTATTTGGAGTGGGAATGTCAAAAATTTTATTTGTTTGATATATTCATTATTGCAGGAAGGAACTCCTAAATTAGGATTGTATAGATCTAGACAGACTTAAATATCATGAAATATCAACAAATTTGGGAAAATTTATGTAGAGACTCTATGACTAATACCATTAATGTAAGGTATAGATTAGTTCAATACAATTTTTTACATCAATTATATCTTACACTACAGAAGTTGAATAGATTGGAAATCAGATTTATCAGATCAGTGTTTTAAATGTGGTGAGGATGTAGGATCTTTCATAGATTCAACATGGTCTTGTACAAATGTGAGACCCTTTTGACTGTCTGTAAGTAATTTTTTACAGCAAGTTACAGGAGTTGTTTTTCCATTAAATCCTGATTTATTTTTATTAGGAAATATTGAAGATACAACTCCTAAATTGAAATGATAAATTTATCAATTGAAATTTGTTAAATTAGCATTGGCACTTGCGAGAAATTGTATTGCAATTATTTGGAAATCGGATACATCTTTAACATTCCTATGGTGGCATTCTGAAATTCAAAGCTATATCCCTTTGGAAAAAATCTAAGAAATAAATATTCTATGTTTTTACAAATTTGATGCCCATATACTCAGGTAATGGGATTGACTTTATAAAGATATCCTTTTCACCCCTATGATCCTGCAGAATACTCCTCTATATGTTTGTTTTAGAACTGATGAATTGAGCTGCACGACATCTCTTTCTACAATCCAAGATTCTTTGTTTTTTTTTCTATTTTTTCATATTCTTTATTTTTCAATTTCTATATATATATTTTTAAAAATATTTTATTTATTAATTTTAAACCACAATATGAATTTCTTTACATAAGTTTGAAAATCGTATATTAAAAGAGTTACATGTGGTTTATGTAAAAAGAAAACCCCCCTCTACATAACCCCTCCCACCTCCCTCCCATCCCCCTACCAAAACCCTTATGAAATAAAAAAAGAAATGGAGAAAAGAATTGGAAAGAAAGAATAAAAAGAGAATAAATGGAGAACATCAAGAGGAATAAACATAACAAATTCTGATTGAAGTGGGGCCTTCATAGGGCTTTAAACGAACAACCCACATTTTGTAAATAAGGACACCTTATTTTCCAGAACAGATTAAATTTACTTCACAGACCATAGGTAATCGGTGTACAACTACAAAGTTCTGCATGCCATCTTTCCATGCCTAAATCTTTATCTGAATTCTGTGATATTGCTATACATTTCTTAGAAACTGCTAAAGCAATTTTCTCAAATTCAATCCGAGACATATTTAATTTAATTTAGGTCTTATAACCTTAATATTACCCCAAAAAATAACATCAGATCCTGTGGGAATTTGACCCTGTAATTCTTTCCAAAAAGGTACCCACCTTTAGCCAAATATTTCTAAATTTAGAGCATTGCCAAGTAGATTGCAAGAAAGTGCCAATCTCACATCTACACCTAAAACATAAATCTGAAATAGCTGAGTTTAATCTATTTAATTTTTGTGGAGTCAAAAATAATTGATGTATAAAATTATATTGGATTAACCTATATCTCACATTTACAATTCTTGTCGTATTATTCCTACTTAATTTCATCCATTCTTTCTCATGTATTTGTTTATTTAAATATACTTCCCATATTAATCTCGATTTATGCACCCCAATTTTAGAGGCTTTCCTTTGAAGTAAATTATACATTACAGAAATGAATTTATTTTCATTTTTATTATAAATCACTACTTCCAATTCACTTTGACTGCGTAATGTCAAGCTCTGACCTATTTTACTAGACAAAAAAGTTTAACCTGATAACAAAAAAAAGTATTATTAGGTACATTAAATTTATCTTTCATTCATTTAAACATTATAAATTTCACATTCTCAAAATAATCCTCAATCTTCTTTATACCTCCCTTTGTCCAAATTTTCAAAAATTGATTATCAATTGAAAATAGAGTGTTTATTTTGACTTGGGGCATTTTTCGAGATATCAAACCTTTCATACTAATTTCATTATCAATATTATTCCACAATTTAACCAAATGTTTCAAAATAGGTGATTCCCTATTTCCCACTAACAATTTAGAATTCCACATATAAAAAATCCTGCAAATCCATTTCTCAGGATTTTATCTATAAGATAAAATAATTGAGCTCTACAACCCAAGCAGGAATTTTATCTAAACTAAACAATATGTTTATAAATCTCTATTGAGCTGCTTTATAATAATTCTTAAAATGAGGGAGTTGTAAACCACCCCCCAGTTCAAACATCCAAGTCAATTTTTCCATAGAAACTCTTGGCATTTTTATCTTTCCATTAAAAACTTCCTAAGAGCTACACTGAAATCCTTAAATTTTTTTTGAGGAATTGGAATAGGGATCGCCTGAAATAAATATTGAATTCTCAGAAAAATATTGATTTTAACATAATTTACCCTACCAACTAACATAATAAGGTATTCCACTTCTTTAAATCTTCAACATTTTTCTTAAACAAAAGCAAATAATTTAATTTATATAAATTATTTAAATCATCATTAATTCAAATACCTAAATATTTAACACCAGAATCAGGCCAGCTAAATTTAGAAATCATTTTACAATTGGCATTATCACCCTTAACTAAAAATAATGTCCTTTTTCTCCCAATTAATTTTGTATCCAGAAATTTACCCATGTTCTCCCAACCTACTATATAATTGGGACAAAGAATTTATAGGATCAGTAAATAAATCAAAACATTGTCAGCAAATAAAATATTTTTAAAAATTCTTCCTGATTAACCTTTATTCCTTTAATCTTCGAATCTTGTCTAATAAGCTCAGCTAAAGGTTCAACAATTTATATATTTCTTTTTCTGGGGGTTGGAGGGAGGGAATTTGGAATGGGTGGAAAACTATCGTGTATGTAATCAATTTGTTCTTCCTTGATATCTGTATATTAAAGTAATTATAGTTACTGCATGTATGGAGTATTATAAAATATTCCCCAAAAATAATACGGATTATGCAAAAAGTACGATAAGCAGGTACTCATTTGTAATTGAGTCATGCCATCTACAAAATACCATCTGCAAATTTGTAGTAGTGGGCTCTATAAAATGGGGCGATGAGTCAGTACAGGATGTAGATTGAAAACTTGGCTGAATGGTGTACTAACAATTACCTCCCACTCAATATCATCAAAACCAAGGAGCTGATTGTGGACTCAGGAAGGGAAAACCAGAGGTGTACAATCCAATAATCACTGGGGGTTCTGAGGTGGAGAAGGTGAGCAATTTAAATTCCTTAGAGTCACTATCTCAGAAGACTTTCCTGGACACAACCTATTAATGGCATAATGAAGAAAGCGCCTCTACTTCCTTGGGAGTTTGCGGGCATTTGGTATATCGGAAACCTTTGCAAATGACCTGGTATGGGGCTACCAATACATATGAGTGGAAAGCCCTGCAAAAGGTAGTGTACACACGTCCAGTATATCACTGGCAGAATTCTCCTCACCATTGATAAAATCTATATAGAATGCTGCCGATGGAGAGCCCCACCATTTATCAAGGATCTGCACCATCCGGGTCGTGCTTTGTTTTTGCTGCTGTCATCAGAAAAGAGATATAGATGCCACAAAACTCTTTCCACCAGGATCAGGAACAGTTGCTACCCCTCCATCATCAGACTCCTCAAGAACAACTCAATCAGAAACTCGTTTAAGACTCTTACTTTGCACATGATTTATTTTTCAGTACTTATTTTGTTTGTTTTCATTTCTTTACATGTTTACATTTTTATTTTGTCTATTTATCTTTTCTTGAGTACAATTTCTTTTCACTCCAAATGAGTAGAAATTCTGCCTGACCTGAAAGAAAAAGAATCCCAGGTTTTATGTAATAGATGCACTCTGACAATAAATCTGAACTTCAGCAAACAGAATGCATCAAGATGGTCCAGAATGAAAATGTTCAAATGATCAAAGTATAAAATGGAGAACTTGTGCTGTAAACAGTATAGATTGAACCCTGAAATTACCACAATATTAAAATATTAGGTGGCTGATGAATTTCAGTCTAGGCATACGTGAAGTCATTCATGTTGGACTTTATACATTGCCCATAGAATCGAGATTAAAATGGAGGTGGTTTGCAATAGTCTCGATTACACTAGAATGTAGATGGCTTGAATGGTTTTGATCAAAGATTTCAAGGCACTCAACAATACTGTGGAGAAATTATGTTGTTTGAGGATTCAGGACTATTGTCCACCAAATTTACAATACCTAGACACCACTTCTTTCGTTATTTACAGGTTAGGAGCTTTTTGAATTCTCTAATTCTGAAGCTCCCTGAAGACTTGGAACCTAATATGATAGGAATGATTTATAATTTTCAACCTAATTATAAAGGGGTGGTATCTGCCCTTTATGAATTACTTCTAAATTCTATGGACAGTTCCCTAGACAGAATCAAAACATTATGGGAACAGGATTTTCAACAGTTATTTTCTGAAACTGCATGGAATTCTATTTTAAAGCGAGTGCATTCGTCCTCTCTTTGTGCTAGACGATAGGTCCCCAAAGTGGCCGATATGGATCACCAAGGGTTGATGGGACCATCCAAGGGATTGATAAATGCCATGGGCATTTAACACGGGGGGGGGGTGGTTGCAGGGGGAGGAGGTCAATTTAATGTACCGCCTATGGCAGTGCCAGCCAAGCTCTCGTGAGAGCGGAGCCTGGTGGTCACCATGATGTATTTGACTTCAGTCTATACCGTAGTTGAGAGGGAACGGGAGGATGGAAAGAAGTGTGAGGTACGTCCAGCACCGCCACCACTCAACTCTGTTTGACACCGCTACCACCCTCTTCCTTTCAGCACCACCACCTACTCCTTGTTGAGTGCTCCCATCATCCCCTGTCCAGGGGTAAAACACAGAATTCATGGACACTATGGGTGAAGTAACAACACACAATGCTGGAGAGACTCTGTAGGTCAAACAGTGTCCTTTATGTAGTAAAAACAGAGATACATAAAAGAGATACAGGCTGGAGCCCTTCATCAAAGTATGAGAAAATGCTGGTGAGCATCAGAATAAAAGAGTGAGAGGGGGAATGGGTTGGTGGGGCAGGAGATGATAGATGGAGAAGGGAGGGAGGGGACAGCAGCACTGAGGGGGAGGGGGATGGAAAAGCAGGAAATGGGGGAGGGGAAGAAGAGGCAAGCAGGTTTAATTTGAAGCTGTCAAGTCAATGTTTATGCCATGTGGCTGGAGGGTGCGCAGATGGAAAGTAAGGTGTTGTTCCTTCAATCTGTGAGTGGTCAGGTTGGGACAGTACATAAGGCCGTGATTGTGGGAGTGTGAACCAGAATTGCAGTGGTTGGCCTCTGGGAGGTCGCTGTGCTTGAGGACAGAGAGAATGCGCTGAGCGAAGTGATCTCTCAGTCTGTGACCGGTCTCTGCAATGTAGAAAATGCCACAAAAGGTGCATCGGATGCAGTAAATAAGTCCTCTGGATGTACAGGTGAAGTGTTGCTGAACATGCAAGTCCTTTTTGTGGTGAGGGAGGAGGTGTGGGTGCAAGTGTGGCACCTCCTGTGGGCACAGGGGAAGGTGCCAGAAATGTGATGGATGGGGAGGGATGAGTGCACGAGGGAATCGCGGAGTGAGCAGACCCTGTGGAAGGCCGAAAGAGGAGGAGTGGGAAAGATGTCTCCAGTGGTGGGATTCTGTAGTAAAATAAAGACAGTTTGTACATAAGTTTCTTTGCCTCCAGAATCTTTGAGTTAAAATGTCAATCAGTAGACTGCAAATCTTCCTCAGACAAAATAGATACAGCTTTCCCTTCGAGTTTAATGTGATGTACATCTTCAGCATGTCTTTTGACTTTCTTCCTTTTTTCAACATTCTGCTTCTCATAGGAAGAATTTGAACTCTTAAACCAGATTTTGAAAATTTATTTGTTTCTCTCGATTTTAATAAATGAGTCTCTTTAACTTTCCCTACAACAGATTTGCTAATCTTTCTTTTCTGCAGTTGGTTATAACTAAGAAGATTCAAATGACAACATTTCTTCATCTTGTTTATCACATTGCTGATATGCAATTTCTCTTTCTTTCTGCATTATTGATAATTGATCCTTCAAGTTATTTTGATTTCTGTAGTCAACTGTTGTGTGTTATTAACTTGTTCTCTTTCAAAATATGAATTTCTTCCTCTAACCTTTTACATTTTGATAATGCCGAATCTCTATTAATCAGCATTTATTCTATTCTTTTGCTTTCTGACCTTACAAATTTTATTTACAATTAAATCTTTATTCTTTTCAACTTCTTTCTAGACCTTGCCCTCAGTCACTTTTGATACTGAAGGATCATTGGAATTATTCTCATCCTTTTGAAATCCAGTTTTGGTTTCAATGACAAAGTTAACATCTTTCCTTTCACTTTTTTTTATGATGATCTAATATTTCTAAGCTCTTTCTCAACATTTTGTTTTCTGAATACAATTTTACCAAATTCAGTTACATGTTCCTTTATTCCATCAGTGCAGTTTTCTGCGTTTGTCAGTTTTGCAGCATGTTGTGAGAATTCTTCATTACCTTTGTCTGCTGTAATCTCTGAGCTATAAAACTACTTTCAAATTTGTTCTCAAGTCTTTTGTTTTAGTCCTGCCTCTGATTCAATTACACAGGAATAACCACCAGCAACATCTTCTAATACTTCATTTTCATCCATTTCTGATGAAAATAATTCCTTCAATATTGTTTTAGAGACCTTTGATTTATTTTCACAGTGATCTGTTTCCTTCAAAAGGGATTTCTTATTTACAATTTTTTGCTGTTCCTACCACTCATCAACTTTCACAACCAAAATCCTGTTGGCACTTGTCTTTAACTGTTCCTGAACAATATAATTATTTCCTTCCAAAGGTCCATTAACTGTATATCCATACCTAGTTTTAACAGCTTATGGTCCATCTCCCCTACTTCATCTAGTGGTTCCAAAGCCTTTGTTACATCAGAACCAATCAGTAACTCTACCTCAGAATTAATTTTAGGTCGATAAGCCTTCCACAAATAAGACAACTGATGGATATCGTTTTGAGGTGGAATATTTCCTTCGTACACAGGGAGATCACAAAATTTTTCATCATGTAATCCAGTAATCCAGTAATCTGAAACAATGCTGGTTTTAATGACCTCTTGTCCCATAATTTTTAACATAATTTTTGACTTTCTTCCTTGAAGATCAAGTTTTTTCATCGGTCCCACCATGCAAAAAGATGCAGTATTGCCTGGATCAACAAATGCATAATTGCATATTATTGCATTCCCATTATTGCTCTTAACATCTACAGGTTCTATTTTGGGCACATCAGTGAGAACTGCAAGAAGCGACTTCATTGTAACATATGGAATTTGAAGCATCCTACAATATCCATCAAAGGAACAGGAATTGGAAAAAGAGCAAACAGAAACAAAGGAAACATCAGAAAACAGTGTTATACCCTTAGTTCAGATGAGTGGTCTAACTGGGACCAGTTTGGATAATCACATTCACCTATTTGGATAATATTTTCATCATCACCAGCTGCAATCACAGAGCACGTGGCCCATCTAAGGCAACTGTGTGCATGGCTGCAGGGATTCGGACAAACTATAAATCTTGCTAAATGCCAGTTTGGGTTGGAAACAATCAGTTCCTGGGGTAACGAATCAATAGGCGCAGAGCGAAACCCTGCCCAAAAAGGTAAAGGCCGTTTGGCACTTCGCCAAGCATGCACAGTAAAGGGGTTGCAAGAATTTGCCAGTATGATTAACTTTTATCACAAATTCATACTGACAGTGGTCCACATCATGCACATCATTTTCACACTCGTGGCAGTGAAAGGTAAAGACATTACCTGGGACAATGAGGTCTCGGAGGTATTCCAAAAGGCCAAGGAAGCACTGGCCAACACCACCCTTCTGATACTCTCCAGACCAGAGGCGCCAACCTTTATCACAGTAGATGCCACCAGCACAGCAGTAGGGGGCATACTAGAGCAATTCATCAAAGGGAAATGGCACTCCTGGCTTTCTTTAGCAGGCACCTCTGGCCACCTGAACTCAAATGCAGAGTCTTTGACCAAGGGTGCTGTTGGCACTATACCTGGCAGCCAGGCACTTAGGTATTTTTTAGAAGGTCTTCAGGGACCTTCCAATTCACAGACCATAAACCGTTAACCTTTGCCTTCCATAAAGTTTCTGACCCGTGTTTGGCCAGGCAATAGCAACACCTCTCATACGTGTCTGAGTTCACCACAGACATCCAGCACATCGTGGGTGGGCTGCCCCGCGATAGAATCCATCTAGGCCCTGATCCAGGGAATAGACTATTCAGACCTTGCCACCACACAGCAGGAAGACACACAGAACAGAAATTATAGGGCTCAGGCTGGAGGATGTCATCATCGGCCCTAGTAATCAGACACTCCTCTGCAATGTCTCCACCGGCAAACCCCGTCCCATCGTGCTGGCAGCGTGGAGGTGACATTTTCAACATAGTGCACATCCCGGCACACCCAACCATCAGAACTTCTGTCAAAATGATGGCCAGTAGGTTCATCTGGCACAGCCTCCGGAAACAGGTCAGTCATTGGGCCAAGACCTGCACGCTCTGCCAGACGTCCAAAGTGCAGGCACACAACAAGGCACCCCCCCAGACTTTCGAGCCAGCGTGACGTAGGATCATCCAAGTCCATATTGACATTGAAGGGCCACTACTAGTATCCCGCTGGGCTAGATATCTCTTCACCATGATTGACCACTCCACAAAGTAGCTGGAAGTGGTCCCGCTAGCCGACACAACCACTGAGACCTGCGCAAGGGCACTGATTAACACATGGGCGTCGAAGTTCAGAGTCCCGGAGCATATGACCTCCGATAGAGGTACACGGTTCACTTCGGACTCTGGGCAACACTGGCCAATTTGCTGGGAACTCAGCTCCACCATACCATGGCTTACCACCCTCAGGCCAATGGGTTGATAAAGCGGTTCCACAGGCACCTAAAGGCGGCCCTGATGGCTTGGCTCAAGGGGCCGAACTGGGCAGACAAGCTACCCTGGGTCCTCCTGGGGATACACACTACACCGAAAGAAGGCCAATGCCACAGTAGCCGAGATGATGTATGGTGCATCATTGGTGATACCAGGGGAGTTCTTGGCCACCGCCAAGGACCCAGAGGACCCTGCGGCCTCGTTGACTAAGGTGAGGGAAAGATTGGGTACTCTAGCATCTCCACAGCCTCTGCTGCACGACCTATGTCCTCAAAGACTTAGAGACCTGTGAGTATATTTTTGTTCAGAGGGGGGCACACCAAACACCTCTGCAACAGTAGACCGACACAATGGGTCAACGTGTGTGCTGGATATTGGTGGTAAGGAAGAGACTTTCACTATCAACCGCCTCAAACCAGCACATCTGGACATTAGCCAACTTCTCTCCATTCAGCCCTTGCGATGCAGAGGTAGGCCACCGAAAACAGCAAATGGTGCTTCGATCGCCAGTTCTGTGGGGGGGGGGGGAGGGGGGGGGAGTCATGTCGCAGCAACCATGCAGACCCCATGGGAGCCAGCGACCTTCGTCCCAGGTGACCATCCGCACAGCGGGAATGCCACCCATTAGAAGCTTGGCGCTGCCATGACGTCACTCCGAACGTCAGCGGCAAGGAATGAAAAGAAGTAGAGCTGCCTGTGCAATAAATCAGTCTTCAACCTCGACTCTTTTGTGTGTGTGTGTGTGTGTATGTGTGTGTCTTTCCACACTTCACGATAGAGCGCACGCTACAATATTCTCTTTTATTCTCATGTAACATTTAAACAATAAAAACTAATAAAAAAATTGAAAGAGGATCCAGGACAAGGCTAATTATAAATATTAAAGCTGAGCCTTTAAAGAGTTGAGTGAGTAAACACTGGTATAAAACACGATAGTTTTTAAATGACTGTTACTGCTTGGTTGCATATTAAATCCATCAATCTCACATTTTAAATTGTTAACCAGTAATTTTCAGGAACAGGGGAATCTTAAGTTTCTGCGTGAGGTTGTAAATGCATTGGAAGTGCAACTTTACATGCCACTGGTTGGACTGCAATATTGTGTGCAATTCTGATTGGCACAAAAGGAATGATGTATTTGGATTGGAGAGAGTGAAGATGAGATTCATCTGGATGTTGCTGTGGTGGGAGGTCTTTGGTACTCGGGAGAGATTTACCCAAGCATAGAGGAGGCTGAGGGGTGAACTGATAAAGGTAATTGGTGAGAATCTTTTTCCGATGGTCAGGGTATCAGGAAAGAGGGGATTGGTTTAGGTGAAAAAATAATACTATATTTAAAGTGAAGTTTCTTTCCATGCAGAGAATGGTTGGTTTCCATAACTTGCTATCAAAGAAAGAGGTGGAATCCAATATAATCAGGTACATTTTAGAGACGTACAATGCAGAAAAGTGCTGGAGAAACTTAGCAGCAGCTATAGGAAGTAAAGGATAACCAATGGTTCAGGTCTGAGCCCTTCATCAAGTACAGGTACACAATCCTTTATCCAGATATCTAAAATCCAGAAAGCTCCAAAATCCGGAAAATGGGGAGAGAGACGACAGCAAGAGTTAGGTGGGCAAGGGGGAGAGACCGGTAGCATGAGTCGGGTGGGCGAGAGACCAGCAGTGTGAGTCGGGCAGGTGGGAGACTGGCAACGTGTGTCAGGCGGGTGAGGGGGGGAGACTGGCAGCACGAGTCGGGCGGGCGAGGGGGGGGTAGGGAGATGACAGCGCGACTGGAGAGGGGTGGGGTGGATATGGCAGCACAATTCGGGTGGGTTTAAATCTGGCTTTTCGAAATCCGGAAAAATCCTAAATTCGGGACACACTGTCCCCCAAAGGTTCTGGATAAAGGATTGTGTACCTGTATGAGCAAAAAGCAGGCAGGTGTCTATATGAAAAAGATGAAGAGGAGGAAGGAAGGGAAACAGGATAATAGAGTGTTGGAGGCTGTACAGTCAATCCATTGGATGGATATGGGTGGCAGGGTAGAAGCTGAGAAGTGATGGGGGAGGTACAGTGTTCCACCCTTACGTCTTCCATAAAACCCCCCTCCTCATCATCTTTTTCATACTGCTTTTTGCTCATACCTTGATGAAGGATTTGGGCCCAAGTTGGTAACCCTTTATTTCCTCCAGATGCTGCATAATCTGCTGAGTTTATCCAGTTCTTCTCTGCATTGCATGACAATGACAGAGACTTTCCTGTTTAACTCCATTTTAGAGCCAGCTGCTTGAATAAACGAAGCAAGGAATTGATAAATTTAATGCAGGCAAATGGAAGTAGTGTAGATATAACAGAAGCCTGCTTTAGTACTGCACAAATTTGACTCTGTGATTAATGGTTTAGGTGTTCAAGTACAATAAATGTGCAATCCAGATACTGTTTGCCTTTTTGGAGTGGCTGGAGTTGTGTTCGGTCTGGACTGCTGTGCAAAGTTACTCCCCTTACAAACTTGATGGTCTTTGGGTAACAGGCTGTAATGGAATATTAAACTCCCCAACACAATACCAAGATGGAGCAGTAGGCTGGGGGTCCCTTATGGAGGTTTACAAGATCACGAGGGGCATAGATAGTCTGTCTTTTTCCCACAGTCGGGGAGTCTAAAACTAGAGGGCATGGATTTAAGCTCAGAGAGCAAAGATTTAATAGGGACCTGAGGGGTATCTTTTCCCCGCACAGAGGTTGATGGGTGTATGGAATAAGCTACCAGAGGAATGGTTGAGTGTAACATTTTGAAGACATTTAGATAGCTACACGAATAGGCAAGGTTTAGAGGGACATGGGCCGAACGTATCTTGGGACTAGCTTGGGTAGACAACTTATTTGGCGTGATCAAGAAGGACCTGTTTCAATGCTGCTCATAACTCCTGTCAAAAGGCATTTTCAGTTTTCAAATGTCTTCAATATTCACAGCCATTTAAAAAAGTTAAATTCATGAATCCATTTTTTGAATAAAAATATGTTAAATTTATCAAAGCAATTATATAATGAAATTAAGAATTTATGAAAAACTAAACATGTCTTTAATGCTATTGAAATGATTGATTGGTGGTGAGTTCAGTGACAGTGTGGCAGGTCATGCGCTGACGCAGAAGTTGAAGATGCTCTGTGTGTTGAAGGCTGTATGTACAGCCAGTTCATTGGATAATCTGGCTTCTTGTTTGCATGTACTGATGTAAATGATGAGCAGCCTTACCCTCCAACATCAGTTGTTGCTTTGCATCTGTTTATTGTATTGCGGTGTTTTATTACTTGGTACCCTAGGTTGCTGTCTGTTTTTCCACAGCTAGATTAGCCTGATTACTCTGGCAGGATGCACTTGATGGATGACTGTCATTATCTACTCAAGTCTGCAAGACCTTTTAGCGTCAAAGATGATAATTAAAATTTCAAGAGATTGGTTGAAGCATTGTGCTTTGTCATTCAGTTAAGAGATGTTTTTTGTAGCCAGTAATGTAGAATTAGATATTTGTCAATTTTTCTTTGCGTTCTTTTCAGCTTTGAGACTAGTTCCATAGAGCTATCGATACATTGCACATTAGAAAAGATTTGAAGCATTGCAAGGTCATATGAAGGATTTAATAGAATCTTTTGAAGGATGAAATACTGGAGAGGATTAGAATCAGTTTTTTCATTGAAAGTGCTTCTTGGCATGAATCTGCTTGTCTAATTTTGCCTAATAAGACCAACTTTTTTTTAAGTTAGCAATGACCAATACTCTTTATACACCTTGGTTATATTTGAAGTTCACTTTGGGGATGCTCGTTTTGTTGAATGTATGTTTGGAATTTGTAATAAATTCTCATCAAACCCACAATTTAACCTTTTTTAAATGATTGTGAACTAAAATATTGAATATTAAATATTTAAATGTTTGAAGGAAGTAAAGTGGCCTGACTTTTATGTTAAAATGTATTGGTTCCATAGATTTAAGGCAGATGGCTTGGGTCTGCAACAGTCTAAAATACTACTACATTTTTCATCAAACAGATTATCATTTTGAAAGCTTAAAGGTCCCATAGGACTTGTAATCAATATTTATTGATCACTCAAAGCCATGGATTCAACTATTGATTTTTTTTTCAAATTATAATCAGTTGATTGAGACCAAGGAAATGATCTGAAAAGTGAAATGTACTTTATTATAAGCACAGTTCTCTCTAAGCTGTGCATGTGCGTGCGTATACACATTTTGCAACCAGAACACAAAGAAAATGAACGTGCGCACAAAAGGTTGGTTACGTAAAATAATGTAATAATTAATAATGATACTTATAGAAAATAATCTCTTAGCTGCTTCTGTTAACTAGTTAGTCAGTTACAATCGTTCTTGTATTATATTAAAACATCCCAATAGAGTTTTATTAGCCATGAGAGGTAGGCTCTTCCAAAATTCTTGAAACAATTTCAAGTTTACATTTGCACAAGCATTCAGTGCACACGTACTTTTGGCACAGGAAAACAATTTGCTAAAAATTAGAGGGAACATTGATTATAAGTGTGCTTTATTTCAAAATGAATGTGCTACTTGTGGATCATGATGAATAACGTTAATGTGAAGCACACTTTTGTAAAGATTTAACTATCTCTTGGATGAATTTTGTGTCTGTGAAATTGTGAAAATTGGGAGTATGAATGAGTAGGGGCCAAAGGAGGTATAATCTCTAAATCAGTGTAGTATTTGAAACCGTCATGTCCAGTTTAAAAGATTGCCTATGCAAAATTAGATTTTGAAAGGAAAGTAAAATTAGTTATCTCGGTAATTTATTTTTCATCGTAAATGAAAGACTGGTATTAAATATTAAGAATTTCTAGCATTTTTCAATAAATAAATTAGTAGTGTTGAGTCCAAATTTCTTGATAAATGTATAATTTTACACTTTAAAAATTGCATTATCGCTTGAAAGGTCTAAGTCGTATTCTTGTTTAATTAGAATCTGCAGCTGGTCCTCTTGGAAGTCTAACTAGCTTCCTTTTTGTTGCCTCACAATTGACCTTGGTTAACTGTTGCATCACGCATCTTTAGATTGGAAAAGTGCGTGCTTGATGCCTGCTAAATTAATGGGTAAATTAAAATACAATATTTTCAATGAATCATTTTTAGTCTCTTTTAAGGTTACTTCTAGTTTTGAAATTGATGTCAAGATTTACACATCCCAAACAGTTTTAATTTTTCAGTTGGCTTACAAGAAAAAGTTGTGATAAATCAGAGAGTAAATCAAATGCTGCTGCTTTTAGTTTTGATGATCTTGTGGATAACATTGAACGTGGCAGCAGACTGGAGTTAAGTCACTTTGTTGCATTGTTTTTCAGTCCAGTATTCTTCGATCAGATGTGGGAATAGGCAGCCCTGCGCCTTTACCTTCTTCAGGAAAACCTGGAACAGTGTACTATCCTTTTACTGCTACAAATCCACGCAGAAGACCTCTTCATGACACACCAGCTCTTGGTTTGTGTTTACAGTCAATCTATGAGCCCTTTCAGTATCTTAAAAAGTGTGAATTATCCTTGATGTAAATGAGGTCAGAAGCAATAAAAGGGAGAGGGTATTTTTAATAACAGTTAATCTCTCTGTTGCATTTATCGAAACATTATTTATTGAATCCATTCTCCCA
Organism: Narcine bancroftii; assembly: GCF_036971445.1. NCBI lineage: Eukaryota > Metazoa > Chordata > Chondrichthyes > Torpediniformes > Narcinidae > Narcine > Narcine bancroftii. The sequence continues at coordinate 45,209,372 of NC_091482.1, forward strand.
TTCTGTTGAAGTTATTGGCAGTTACTATTTTCCCTGCCTAATGGTGCTTCTCTGGTTTCTCACTCATTGATCTTCTCAAATCCTTGGAGATTTTTTTGCCTCCCTCTCTTTCATGAGTGAGCTGGTTTGTAGTCATCTCGGGAGTATTTAGACTTCATTCTCTTGGGAAAAGACCCACTTTGGAACATAGGAAGTAGGAACAGGAGTAAGCCAAAAATGGCCCATCGAGCCTGCTCCACCATTCAATACGATCATGGCTGATCTAATTTATGACCTAACTCCACCTACCTGCCTTCTCCCCATGTCCCCTAATTCCTCTATCATGTAAAATGGTAGAATCGCAAGCATGATTTTTATTTGGGTGCAGGATAGAAGGCAATTGTGATTACAGGTGGGGAGAATGGCTCAGCTTGCATCACCCAATTGCTTTTGGATTATGGATCACTGGTTAACATTTGGATTGCAGTCGAGAAATCTCGTTGTCAGTTTCAGATGTCGCCTTTTAAGTTGTCGGGGGGTTGTTCTCGAGCATGGTTAGTTATTGGATGCATTTGGAAAAGGATGGAATTTCCTGGCCTCTTAATGCCCTTATCATTGAGAAACTTTTTAAACTCACTACAACTGTCATCCCATTATTTCAATTTGCTCTCCTCTCACCCACCACGCCCCCCCATACTCCATATCCCTTCTACATTCCATGATCACCATGAAGATTTTCTCAGCTCAGTCTGAGGAAAGTCGTAAGGACATTGTGGGAGCAACTTTTCTCAGTTGCAGCCCCAGTGAAACTTAGAAGAAGGGCAAAGGAACAGTTGAGAATGAGCTCACAAAAATTTGGCAAAAAAGGTCAGAGGGTACAGACCTTGATGAGTGAAGATTAGTTGGGAAATGATGTGAGGAGAGAGTAGTTGGTGCTGCAAGAAACCAATTTTTTTTGCAATTTCTTAGTTCATCTATTAGGCTGACCTTGAAAGCTTGCAGGCATACTTGGGTTACAAGCTGAGCTTCACTGTCACTCAACAGAATGAGTAATGCATGAAAAATTGATAGAAAACCATATCTCATGGCGTGGCAGTGGATTAGATGGGTTCAATTTTGGCAGATGATTGTAATAGTTGTACAAAGGAAATGTTAAATAACCAAAAGTGTTATAGAGACTTAAAATATATTAGATCTGTGGCCATGGAGGAAGAGTCAGAATAAGTGCCTCCTCCTCCTGGGCTGTGATGTGGTTTTAATTGGATCAAAAAGAGCTGATTATGTTCATTTTAAAGGCCTAAATTCTATCTAGCTTTAATATTTATTCTTCATTTGATCCAAACAAAAAATGTTAACATGCAATGGAAGCAATTTATTGGAAGTGATGAATTTTGTGTATTTTAAACCAACTTGTATCAAGGCAAAGCTTCTCATTTGCTTTGAGATGCATTACGGAAAGGAGTCATTGATTTTTTTTTAGGTGGTGGTAGAAACAGTTTCTTGGTCTCTTCTGGAAACCACCTAAAGCCATGTCCCTGTATTTGACAAATGTCACGCTCCCATTTGCCAAACTCTTGAGTCTGAGGGATGAAATTGCTTAAAATTTTATAGGTTCCTTATGACCAGAATTTGCCCGGTTAGTGGCCCGAGAATCAGTGAGATTGACTTTCATTACCTGCTCCATCTCAACAGTTTCAGCAACATGGTTCAATGTTGGTCAATCTGAGAAAAATGTTGCATCTACCTCTCCTACCTCCTGCTTATTGTAGTTCAGTCATGTGAATAGTTGTCATGGTAACCACTACCCAGAATCAAAGCTGAGCCAATGTGTGCACATTCTCTTGTATTCTTTCTGGCATTACTTTACCCTTTGGCTACAACTGCGAGAAATGTTTACCTTGGGCTTTAGTATCTGGCACCCTAATCATTTGATTCAGATGATGTCTTTTCTCCTGACATACTTTTATGCTAAATCACTCATCTTTTTCAAGTACCCTGCTTGACATCCATCTCTGAGTGACTCTTCACCTGCTTCAGGTTAGTGCTGTCTTCTTCTTTCGAACTCCCAGAAGCATCACACACCATGTGCCTGCCTGCCTCTTATTTGGCTGAAATCATTTTCCCATTTACCAATTATTGTTGACATTCATGAAAAAGTTGTTGCTCATTCTTGCACGATTGGTGCCAAAATCCATTTCATGGTGCTCTTTCCTTACAAGCTTCCAATTTCCTGTTCTTCCAAAGAGATACACCACAGAAATAATCCCTTCAGCCCGATGACCATCAACCATTTTCATTCATTCCATTTTTAATGTTCCCTGTAATCTCATCAACTTCTGTCACTTGCATACAAACTAGGGGCAACTTACAGTGACCAGTTTACCTACTAACCCCAATAACTTTAGGATGTGGGAGAAAACTGGAGCACCTGAAAGAAACTAACATGGCCACAGAAGGAGAACACTAATTCCACAGAAACAGTACCCAAGGTCATGGTACAGCCTCTGTCTCTGAATCAAGCCTAGTTAGTGGAGTTTCTTTCTCTCTTTTCCCCTATCCCAACCAGCTTGACAGGGGATTCGGTCCAAGGTGGAGATGTTCTCTCTTCCATCTACAAGCCATGGCTCTCTTATTTGCAGTTCAGAATATTTCCAAGAAATTTCAGTGCTATTAACAGCAGTATCTTGTACCCACCTTCAGACCACTAACTGCTCCGTTTGCCTCTCCCAAAGTTTTCTTCCTTCATCTTGTCCAGAAAACTTAATATCCTCGCTTGTTTGTCTTGTGCCTCTTGTTTTAAAGACAAAACTTGGGTTATTTTTTTGAAGATGTGATATCGATACAGAATTAAATTGCGATGAAATTGAAATTTGAATGGAATGTCCTGAATGTAATCAAACCAAGGTTTATCTTTTTATTCATTATTACACGTGCAGATCCTTCGCAAACAAAGAAAGTAAGGAAGGTGCCTCCTGGCTTGCCTTCATCTGTGAGTAGAGTTTTTTTTAGTAACATCTATGAATTATTGTTGCTGTATTTATAATAAAGTGTTTTTGTCAATTTTATGCTGTGATCATGAGAACAAAAGATAGTAATGAAATAACTTGCAATGCTTATTGATGGCAAATGTCTCGTTGCTAGATTTAATAACAGTGATATGTGGCTTATTTGTACAAACTAACCCCTTGTTCCAGCCATTTGAATCCCTCGTGGGAGAGAAACCAGGACAGAAGCTGTCAAAGAAGATTGTCTGTACAGGTCTTTTGATGTTTAATTAGTCATTATGTTGCTGAACAGGAGGACAGACAGAGATTAATAGCTCTGAATCTTAGAAATTTACATTTGTAATAATCCCAAAGGATCTGAAGACATTAAGATTCTGAGGACATGTACAACTCAAATTGCCTCAGTAGGCTGAGGTTATTAATATGCATAAATCACCAAGTCAGATGTTCATTGTGAAGCCCTGGTGGATTTTAAAGCTTCATTAAGCCTTTCCTAACTTCAGGCTTACATCAGAAAGGCTTTCAAGCAACGCGTTTGTTGATCCCTCTTTGCTCTGAAATTTATCCTTTGAGAATAAAATGCTTTGATGAATAAAGGTTGGTAGGTTTTGGTAAAAAAAATCATTAATACCTCTGATAATCTAATGCTTTCAGGGTGTTCTGTCATATTAGATGTGCTTTATTCTTTAAAACAACAAATGACTGTTTTTAATCCTGTGTAAAGTAAAAACCCACTGGTGCCAAGGAAAGCTTGGCTATTGTTACAACTGAAAGCGTGAAAGAGAAAATGATGCTGTTTTGCAGGATTCATCTTTGTTTTGCAAATTGTGATATGGTTTTTATTTGTCAGTACTTCAGTTAACACATAAGCGCAGGTGTACTTTGATGAGTCATAACTTGGTAGATGCTGAATGGACTAGTTGGATGACATGTAACAAACGGAATGAATTAAGACATTACATTGTCTATTAACGGATTGTTGCAAAGCATCTTGAAAGTGCCATCATAAACTGCAAACCTTGAACTTGGAAATATCTATGACCTTCATTCCAGATGGGACTGCAGTAGTTAGTGTAGCCGTGGGCAGCTGTTCATAAAACCTGCAGCCTACCTAGAAGCCATGCGTACAGCTGCAGACTCTGTTAAACGGCATGCTTGCATAAGCACTTGGCCCACTAGAGGCTGAATAGCTACTTGATAAACAGAACAAATGCAGAGTTTCCAATCATTATTCCCCAGGCAAGGAAAATTTGCATTAACTAAAAATAGATAGCAATTTACATTTTATTTATTATAGTTTGGTGTTATAATTGATTGCAAAGCACTTAAAGGAAATGTGAACTTAGTTCTGGGGTTGCAGACATAAAACAGAGTATTGTTGAAAGAAAGGTAATGGAAAGCCTTGTGCAATTTTATTTGGAAATTTTAACATTCACTTAAATATGTAAAAGGAAAAACAACCTTAGAGATTATGAACTCTAATTTTTACGGCAGTTGTTTAAAATACTTGCACAAAATGTTGTGTCCTGCGGATATATTCGTGAAATGTGACATTTCTGTTTTAGTCAAGATAGTGTGCGAAGAAAATTAGCTTGGAGCAGCTATCAGAGCTGGCTTGATCTGACAGAAAATGACAAGAAGATTGACTTTTGATTTCCAGCAGGTCATTCCACAATAATCTTCAAGAAGGCTAGATTTTTAAAATTGTCGACTTGTGCGTGATTTGAAATAAAGTTCCTTCACCTCAAGTATATGAGAGTCATCTAATTTCTGTGAGGGGCCCTGGACAAAGTGGGGATTCTCTGACTTCCTTACGATGGACAAAGTTAAAGAATTTCACATATGTTACATTCTAAACGTGACAGTAATGGAAACTTTACCCTTTATAGATAAAAAATGAAGTATCTGGTGATGGATTTGAAGACCTTGTTGGAATTTGGGTAAATAATACTCGATTGGGTAGGCATGTTTTGAGGTTCTCCAATTTCCAATACGGGGGAAACAACAAATCTCTCATTGATGGTTGAATGAAAAAAATACACAAATGCTGGAGAAATTCAGCAGGTCAAACAGTGCCTTTATGTAGCAAAGGTAAAGCTACATCACCAACATTTTGGGCCTGTGTGTTTTATCTTTACTGTTGCTACATAAAGGCACTGTTTGACCTGCTGAGTTTCTCCAACATTTGTGTGTTTTTTTCACTTAATCACAGTGTCAACAGAATCCTGTGTTTTACCATTGATGGTTGAAGGTCATCTCATTTATTATTTAGATTTAATTTGTTTACATTTTTGATATTTACTTAAGATTATCATGAAAAATATGTCACAATCCTTCATTGAAAGTACCATCTGCTGGAAGTCTTACCACCTGACTGACTACCTGCTGGAATGGGCAGCTGTGTGTTATTGATTTTTACATACATCATAATTCACAGTTCTAGTGGTTTATTCAGTGAACCTGCTTTGGCACAACACTTGAAATTGCTATCTTGTTAAAATCTCTTTCCAGGAGGATTTATCTGTAACAAAACAAATTTCATTGAAATATGGATTTTTAAAGACTATTATCAGAAACTATTTGGAGTTGCTTGAATTGAATGCTAAGGTTTAAGAATTCAGGTTTAATCAGATTATTTTTTTCTTCTTTTGAACTGATGTATGCAGATTTTTTTGGCTTTTAATACATGGGGTTGAAAAAGTAGATCCAAAGCCATTCTTAGTGAAGGATTATTATTTGGCCATATAATAGGAGCCTCCTGTAATGAGTTAATTTTTTGGTTGGATCAAATATCCTGGTTTAATTTACATTTTGTTTATCCTTCGACTGGACTATGTTTCTCTAGACGTCAGATTAAAGTGGCAGGTTTCCTTCGACACCACTTAGTTCTACAGCACTAGAATGGAATATGATTCAGTAAATCAAGCAATAGATGCACAGAGAAATGGTCAGTTTTTAAGGCTTGAATTGGGGCAGTGTGTATGGATCCAGTAACATTATATTTCCCTTATTTAACACAAACCTTCTGTAATTTTCTGCGCAATTTCCTCTTTCTCGTTCCCTTCTCTTCCCTGGCTCCTAACATTCCCCCCCATCTTGCCCCTCCTACCCCCACCCCCACACACAGTTCCACCCTCCCCACCCTGGTGCTTTTCCTCATTATTTCCTTCCATGTGATGTTAGCTGCTGCCATATTCCCACCCCCCCCCCCCCACCTCCAACATTTCATTGTCTTGAAGAGAGATCGTGGTTGGTTTTGCTTGACTAGAAACAATTATATTACAGCGCAGACTGATAGTTGTTGGAAATTTTAAACACTAGTCTCAAACAAGGACTATTATTTTGCTACTTAAAATATTAATGTGCATTTTTAATATTCAAGTTTGAACAGAACCATTTATGTGAAATTGGGTTGCAAATTAGTCTGGTAATCTGATTACTTGGCTGAATTTTTGGAAAGTTTGGCTTGATTTCCTTTTGCAGTAACACTCTTAATCATCTGCTGTGGTTTTATAAAACAGCAACACTAGGTGGCAGTGGATATTTCGTTGGCCTATATTGCTCAGATGTTTTGCACACTTTTAATTTTAATAAAATATAATGTTTCTTAATTTATTTAAGAAAGTTATTCAGATTTAATTACTGTAGCGATTGCTCTGCACCTCATGGATTTAATTTATTACATCTCAGATTATGGTTCATCTAGTTTTGATTTTTAACTGTTGGATTGAACAATCATTCATTGGTGCAGTGATTCTTTCTCCTATTTCATTTCAGTCTCTAAATTTTGCCATAGTCAGTAAACCTCTAGACTGGATTGTATTGGCTGGTGTTTGTAAAATGCTTGTTGGCTTTCTGGTTGTTGACTTCAGGCAAAATTCTACAGTTAAACAGAAGATGGTTAATCCAGAAATCTCAGGCTTATTGTTCTATATAAACTGATAATTGAGAATGTGTAAGTTGGCTTCAAGGGTATGTACCAATTAAAACTTAAAATTGCAGGTTAGACAACATCCTTGGAAAGAGAAACAGTTACAGTTCATGTCTGGTACCCTTCATCTGAACTGGGAAAGAGAGAAACAAGTTAGCAGAGAAGGTAGATGAGGGTGATGGTGGAGCAAAAAGAATTTCTGTAATGGAGTGAAATGATGCGGCAGCTAAGGAGGGGAGTTAAAGTTAAGAGTAAGCTTTATCAGAACAATGTTGTACGGTCTGGCCTGTTGGGACATGCTCAGCTGGCCACGCGGAAAGAGCCAGTTCTCGTAATGGTTAGTGACCTAAAGTTAGATTGTAATTAGTTATAAGAATTTTTAAATCCAATAAATTTGATAGACTTTTAAGAACTGACTTTTTGCAATGATTAAAGAAAGTCCTCTTGTTGGAAATTCTGTATTATCAAGTGTGAATGTGAAGAATTTCTTTGGACAGTAATCCAACCTTGTTGCTGCATTAATGCTAACAGAAATTAGTTTAACTTTTATACACAAACAGTGCATCATGTTACAATGTATTGTTCTTCAATTCCCTCCATGGTTTTAGCCTCTACTTCTGTGGTTGAGCGTGCAAGACGAGGCAAAGCCAATAATTATAGCTTGTTTGCACGTGGCACCTAATATTGGAAGTGTTTTTATGATTGTGTGTCACTAACTTTTCATCTGCCACTCAATAGGAGTTAAAACCAGTAATTCATGTTCTTTTTCCATTATTCTCAAAATGGTTAAAGTTATATCCATTGCTGAATTGTGCGAAAGTCCATTATAAATGGCTGTATTACTTCCTAATTCCAGTCTAATGTTTATTGAGACAACCTGGGAGTGTGTATAGAGGGAATCTGACTTGATGGATCACCATAATATTTTTGTGCATTGTGTAATGTTGTGCAAGTTGGAGTTCACCCTGAATGTTTACATTGTGTCTGACCTACAGTTTGGTGCTTATGCTGCACTGTACACAGTAAACCCCCTGGTATCTGGCACCTATGGGGATTGGTGGATGCTGGATGTGTAGTTTCTGGTCTTAGAATGACTGCTTTAAGAATAAACAGTTTAAAAAGCAAAAGACCAAAATATTATACAGGTACTGTCGTTACACTGAATAAACTTCAGTTGCATGAAGATATAAACCTTAAAGCATTTTACTTTAATACTTGAAGTTTGAATATTTTATCTTTAGGGTATTTTGATTACTCCAATTTAAATAAATGTTATCCTCCCTTGAACTCCATGCAGGAATCCTTGTGCTTTAAAAAATGCAATGCATTAAAAGAACCATTGGGTTGCATCAAAAATTTCAACATTTAAAAGGCTGAAGTAATGCTCAATTATGCTTACGGGTCTTTTGGAAAAACCCAAATATCGGAAAAATATTTCACCATTTTGATATTTTTGAGCTATGAAAATAATTTAATCTTGACATTAGTACACTACTGTACAGCTCTTTATCTTTGAATCCTCCTTAGATTAATCATTTCTTTCTTGCCTGCTTGGGCATCTTCATTCAATTCACTAAGAAATTCCACAGAACAAAACTCAGTTAACAATTTTTTAAAATCAATTGGATGCTGTGGGCTGGTGGTCACCTTTATTCTGTGAAGGTAGTTGTCATGTGGCAATTCATGATTGTCCTGTATTTTTAAAAATCTATAGGAAACTATTTACCTGAACTTTATTTTAAAAATATTATTCGGTAAATTGATGTTTATTCCTCGCCAGTGTGATGTCATACACGACAGTCCAGGTTACTTTGTTTTCCAAGTAATCATCCCCGTTAATCCCATGTCTGGCTGTAATAAATTTTTTACATCAATGTTATGTCCAACTGGCATATTTACCAAATAGACTCTAGGATTAATGTTGCCCTGATGCTAATTGGATAAATACATGAAATAACTCTTGCTATTGTTGAGGTTTTATTCAATGAAATAGTTTCTGCATAAAATGAAGCGCCAGAATATTCTGAGAAGTCATTGCCACTATTAATTTGTGGAGGGTTTTGATTTTCATAAACACTTCATGAAAATACACTAATTTTCCATTAACATACCATTTTCCCCTTAAAACTTTAGAATATAGTTTATCAAAAGATTTTATCTCTTGGAATACTTATATCAAGAGAGATTTAAAGTTCTATTTAAAATAAATATACTGCCAGAATAGACAAAACATTCTAAGGAGGTTCAGTGAGTGGAATTGTTAATTGTAAATCAAGCTTTTCCACTAGCCTCACAGGACCAAAATAGGCCCTCGTGGTCTCAGGATGAAGTTGCACGTCATCTTGTCCTGCATTTTATGAGCTTGACGTATATTGTTCTTTTGCAGCTACTGCTGAGCTGCTTTAACTTGAGCGCAAGATCTGTCTGTGCATGTTAATAAATTTGCTTTTTCCTGTTAGGGTGTATTTTGCCCTTTTTTTGGAAACCTCTTCCATGTCATTTGTTTTGACCCAGCCATATAGAAACAAATAGTTGCAAGGAAAATTAAATTTGTTTTCTTTCTTTAAATTTGTAACGCTTTGCTTGTCATGAAAAGATTGTGATGCAGCTTAATCTCTTAATGAAAGCCTGGTTGTGTTATATTATAGCAGGAATCTGATTATCAAGTACCAAATACTAAACTCTTGGGTTCCATGTTGTTAGTAAGGAAAGCGAGTTTTGCTTTATTTTATATTTCAGATTTATTGTCAGAGTATGTACATGACACCTGAGATTCTTTTTCCTGTGAGCCAGGCAAAATTACCTCTTACTGGTAGTGCGAAAAAAAAACTATTCAATGTACACATGTACAGCAGCGCTCCCTGTAGATGTGCTCAATAGTGGAGATGGATTTGCCTGTGATGTCCTTTTATGCTCAGGCGTATTGGTATTTCCATACCAGACCTTGATGCAGCCGGTCAGCACACCTTCTACCAAACCTCCGCAAACACCTGAGGAAGTAGAGGCGCTGACATGCCAAAGTAAGAGTCCTTACATGAGTCCTTGATTGAGTTTGTTGTTGAGGAGTCTGATAGTGGAGGGATAGCAGCTGTTCCTGAACCTGCTGGTGCGAGTCTTCTTCCTGAAGGTAGCAGCGAGAACAGAGCTTGTGCTGAGTGGAGTGGATCCTTGATGATCGCTGCTGCAATTTCCTGTTTACTGTGCATCACAGATTTACAGTGGTCATCCTTTTCTCCCATGAGAAATTGTTCTGTTTATCTTAATTTACATATTTGGTTGAGACAGATGGCATTGTACTGGTAGCACATCAAAGACTTTATGACCACGTCTGCTTATTTACTTAAAACGGGCATTAAACTTGAAATTAGCTTTTCATGTTTTTAATCTCTATTATATTAATTGGAGTTCATGAGCAAAGTAAAGATTACAAAATAGAGTTATCTGTAACACTTTGGTGCAAATCACTTGCTTTCCCTGTTCCTCTCCCCAGCAGTATTTTAATGTTCGTCTGAATAGGTTTGCTCTGACTGCTGGAAACACTGAATATGGAATGTAGCCAATAGAGCTCAACTTCCCTCCCCTTGCCAATGCGTGGAATGGTTCAGCCTGTTTTGCATAAGTTCCTTCTGAGTAGATCCATGTGTGGAAAGATTAAGGAATTAGTCTGCCTGAAATTGTGTAGTTGAATGTGAAGCACACAGTTGCTGATCTCTCCACACTATCTTTTCGGCAGCAACATGTATTGTGCTTATACAGTGCCTGGTATGGGAAGTAATTCACTTATGTATTACTACAATAGAAAAACGGTAAGTGTGACTTGTCTTTATGTGACATTTCTGTTGTAAAAGGATAAGATAATTAGTAGATCAGTAGTTAACGCAGACCTGTGAGCAATTCTAGTTCATTCTAATGTAGAAAGGTAACATTTGAATCCTAATTTATAAATGGATGGTTCTTTCAAGCAGAATTCAATGTGAATTAAAATACTGATGTTATGAAAGTTGCATTAAAGTGTTAGCTGCACAAATGATCCTCATCACATTTTGCTTTGTTAACAGAAGATTTCAATGAGAAACATTTTTAAAACTTGTTATTATTGTTTTAAGTTGTGCTTTTATATTGGACATGAATGAAAGCTCAAGTACTTTTTAACACAAAAGGTTTGTTCGTTTAGAAACACAATATGAATCTCTGGGAACAATTAAGAAACAGCCAGTTGGTTAGCTCTGAATTTCCTGTTTAAAGATGAGGTCCAGGGGCTGGCTTTCATATTGTTCCATCTGCTTCTAATCAAAGAGCATTTTTGGCCCTACAGGGAGTTAAATCTAATTTTCAGTCACGTCACTGATATTCTCTTTGAAACTCCGTCTTTGCACACAGTTTTACACCTTATTCTCCAGCTTCGTGCATTGTGTCAGGAGGAAGTGACCAATCAGGCTTAGTCCCTCAAGAACTTTGTTATTGTGGATCAAGTGAGTGAAAAAACAAAGAATCACAAACCATTTCAGGATCCCTACTGATAAACTGAGTTCAAAATCTGGTTGAGATTTTAGTGCTTGTAAACCAATCTTAAACACAACTGTGCCTGCTCTTTCCACACATTGAAAACATTCTATCCCAAATACATGTATGTGGGGAACTGAAAGAAATGTAATAAACCCAGTGCAAGGCTGTTTTGCTCAACTTAGCTTTTGCAGTTGTGGGAAGTTGTATTTTTCAAACGCTGTCTGTCATGTTTAATTGTAGCTGTTCTTGAGTGATGTGTGTTCTTGGGACTTGTAAGTAGACTTGGAAAGTTAATGTAATTTTGCGTTTTGTGTTATTGCTCCATTAAACTAGGCTCTTTCTTCTCAAGCAGTAAAGCATGGCTTTGATCTTTTAAGTATTTCCAGCTTATGAGGGATGCAAGGATTGGATATTGTTGAGGGACATATTGATAGCAGGTGCCCGCAGTAGGTCAAAGGTGAACTTTATAAGCTTGCACAGTGAGTAAATAGAGAATAAATTATGCCAGAGACATGTGCAGACTATAGTGCTCTGTAAGTCCTATGTGAATTTCAAATAATTAATTACAGGAGGCTGACCCAAGTAAGAGCCTGCAACATTCTTTCTCTTTCTGCAATGTGGTGCCAATAAGCATGGGAAATAACTTTCGGAAACTGGGGTAATCCTGCGGGAGTAGGGTCCACAATTTAAAGTTTAGTAATTGTGCATTTAAAATGACAGATCCTTCTCTTATTTGTGTCATTTGCAGTCTCAATTTTAGAAAATGAATAACGTTATGCATTCAGTTATGATATCATTAAACATGGAAGAGCAAGTGGAGAAGTGAATCAGCATGCTTTAAATTAAGCCATTTGCGTGCAGGCTGACATGGTTCTCATTTTCATCTCACTCTGGTTTTCTTTTGTTATGATAAATGTCTTTTCTGGGCTGTTTTAAGAGAAAGCACAAAAATTAAACGTTGATTAGCAGGGGTTTGATTTTGATGTGATTGATCCAGACACATCAATTGAACAAATGTTTTGATGCAATATTTGTGATTTCCCTACAGGTGGAAACACTTTGTAAAATAACATAATTTTCCTGTACTCTTCTCCTTTAGTTGGGAAAATGGAGTCTCCATCATGTTGAGCTGTGGATATCTCTACAGATGCTGTTTAAAACGGATGCACAAATGATGTCCTTTTCCTTTGATGTGTCTGACATCTTGGTACATTGTGTTTTTATGTTTATTTGGGATAAAAATACCAAAAAAGACACTAAGAGTTTGTTTCTGTGATGGTCAACACTGGAAAAAGGTGCAGGGTTTGAAGTTGGGTCAGCTGAATGCCATTCCAGGCTCTGTTCTGCATTTCTTTCAGGGGTTTTTAAGTAAATGATAATGACCCACTAGCATGACATTTACAAAGTAGGAGATAATTGACTTTGTATTTGAGTGAAATTGCAACCATCCAGTAAAGACTGGGGTCACAGCAGTACTAGATGATGGATCACCTTGTGCTTATACAAAGAGCTATGATGTAGTGGTGTGCATTTAGCATATTGGGGTTGCCATATGGAGGTGCAGATTTGCAAAAAGTCTAATTAGAATATTTATTTACCTCTCCAAAACTATAATTACCCCATCTAAATGCAACAAGGATCGCTTTTGAGGATGTATTGTTCTGTCGTTTAGAGAAAACCTTTTGCCTAATAGATGCTTAGTTCATATCAATATGACTGAAATACTGAAAAGTTGCTGTCAGTATATTCCTTGAGCAACCAGTATTGAATTTCTGTTGGTAAAATTTAAAGGGCTGGAAAAATTTAAAATTCCAAGCTAGTTATAAACAGAATGGTTCCTACAGTGACTCAAGACTTGGAGAGGTGCTGCCTCTCAGCCCCAGCACCTGGGCTCTGGTATGGTCATTGCAAAGTTTTCATGTTCTCCCACATCCCAGAGATATGTGGGTCAATAGGTTAATTGACAACTGTAAATTGCCCTGAAAGGATGATAGAATTGATGGGAATGTGGGGAGAAAAAGTTACAAGAAAATGGGGAAATGAGATTGCTCTCGAAATCATCATACAACGGATGGGCCAAATGGCTGTCAGATTTGTAAGAAAATATGAAAGGTAGTAAAGGAAGAAGCAATTACTTGATTATTAAATTGTTTTAGAAGTGTACCTTAAACAATTTTCGTTAGTGGAGAAGATGCAGGGCAAGGGAAAAAGCAATAATTGGAATACACCAGCACGGATACCACTGGTGCAATATCTCTCCTTCATACTTTCCCACATTTTTTAGTGATGCTTAAAACCAATTGAAAAATATTATTCTGCATCAGCTTTTCTCTTAATAGTTGCCCATGGTACAATTATATTGTCTTGAAGCTGGATTTAAATTGAGAAATCTCAGTTCTCACAGCGTAAATCTATCGCATGATATTTCTCAAACCTTTGAACAGTTAGTAACAAATTGTAGGAACTTGTATGGCTGGTGAGAGAAAAGAAAGGAATCAATGATATAACAAAGGTAATCAAGATCTCTGCAGATGCCTGAGTCTAGAATAGAACCAAAAGTGTTGGACAAACTCAGCAGTGTCCATGGAAAGCAAAAGGCAGTCATCATTTTGGGCTTGAGCCCTTCTTCAGGTGTGTTGAAAATCAGGCAGGTGCCTAAATAAGAAGGTGGAGGGGAATGAAATGGGGGGAGCATCTCCTTGTCTTGGCAATTAGCTGATGTGGCAATTAGCTGATGTGGCAAGTAACTATAGTCACAAAATGCCCAGAAAGAACAGTCTTCAACAAGAAAATGCCAATCATCTCTGCTTGATATGCAATAGCCAGGGGCACCACAATCAACGTCTTGTGTGGCTGGAAACTTAATTGAACCATTCGTACAAGTCGCTCCATGGGGGGGGGGGGAGGGTGGGGGGGGGGGTGTCAGCGGGTGGTGTCTGAATTTTGCCTCCTGATACCTCAAAACCTTTAGAACATAAGAAATAGGAGCAGGAGTAGGCCATCTGGCCTGTTGATCCTGCTCTGCAATTCAGTGAGATCATGGCTGATCTGATGATTGGCTCATCTCCACCTACCTGCCTTCATTCTCCTAGTTCATAAAAAATCTCTCCAACCTTGTCTTAAATATATTCACTGAGGTCGCCTCCACTGGTTTAATGGCGAGTAAGTTCACCACCCTCTGAGAAAAGCTGGATCTTGAGGTTGTCCCCTGGTTCTAGTCTCTCCCATCAATAGAAACAATTTACCTACCTCTATCTTTGCTTTTCATAATTTTATATGTTTCTATCAGATTACCTCTCATTCTTCTCAATTCAGTCCATTACAGAAGGCAAAGTTGGGAGCACTGCCCCAACTGAGAGCAGTTTCAATAGCACTTAGGAACCATCCAGGATAAGGAAGTTGCCTTGATTATCAAAATATCTACCTCCCTACAGATCAATTCCATCCACCAGAATACACGGCAATTGCACGTACAGGTAACTCTGAAAGCATCCCCCAAAACTGCAACTTTTATCCCAATTGAATGCCAGGTCAGCATGGGCATGGGAATCTGGTTCCTATCCTCGCTGCACATCTTCTCCGTTATGAAATAGATTGCCATTCCTTAACCAAGTGTAAATCCTGGAACTCTACCCTTCTCAATGCTGGCTTTGTTAGCAATACCCATAACTCAAAGAACGCATGAATTAAGAAATCCATGTTATTGTTTAAAATTCAAGGGAAGAGAACAGAGGGATATAGAACTTAGGCAGAGAGGTACTGAGAATACAGATCAGCCATGATATTGAATGGTAAAATAGGTTGAAGGACAAAACAAAAGTAAAAGCATAATATGCTGGAGAGAAACTCAGCAGGCCAAACCGTGTACTTCATAGAGCAGGGGTGGTCCAACTGAATGTAAGAGCCACATACAATAAACTTCAAATGTTTGAGAGCACAAGACATACATGTTTTTACTCTTACATGCATATTTTGTCGCAATTTTTTATAAAGAAATTGCGTATTTATATTAATATACATATATAGTTTTTATTTTATATGTATATAGTTTCAGTAATCAAAAAGTACACATACTGTATATACTCATGTAATTGTCAAATTTTGTGGACCAAATTTTAGGGTAAAATTTAAGGAGTCAACTATAACACGTACACTGCTTTTGAGCATGTCATTTGGGACATCAGGGGCTCTGATGGGTGGCCGGCCAGGATCAGGCAGTAAATCGGAGTTCAGGGCATCGGGAGCTAGGATGGGTAGGCAGCCAGGACCAAAAAGGTTGGGGGTGGTTGACTTTTACATGCATCTATACAGTATACACACCAAATATTATCAATCGCAAGCCATGCCCACGAACACTACCATTGTGAGGACCGGCTGGTACAATTCCTATCTCAGCCAACACATTTCCACGAGCCATACATTATATGTCAAAGAGCCGTGTGTGGCTCACAAGCTGCAGTTTGGCCACCCCAGTAATATAGTAAAGATAAAGATACATAGACAACCTTTCGGGCTTGAGCCTTTCGTCGAGGTATGAGCAAAATTTAGGCAGGCGCCCAAACAAAATAGTACGGGGGATGGGGGGGGGAGTGGTGGGAGGAGGTCTAACACCCAAATGTAGGCAAGAGCAAAGATAAAGATATATAACCAACATTTTAGGCTTGAGCCCTTCATCAAATTATTGGTAAAATATAGACAAGCGCCCAGTTTAGAAGGGCTTAAGTCCAAAATGTTGCTCTATAAAGTTTCTCAGGTATTGTGTTTTTACTTCAATCACAGTGTCTGCAGATTTTCATGTTTTATTTAAGGACAAAAATGGCATACACCAGTTCCTTGCCAGTGTAAAGTTTCAGATTGTTTACATTTTTGAATTACTTGTAAGGGGTGGCACAGTTGGCACAATGCTGTTTTAGCGCCAGCGACTGGGACAACTCCTCCGCTGTCTGTAACAAGTTTGTACGTTCTCCTTGTGCCTGCATGGGTTTTTCACCCATCATTCGAAACATACTGGGGGTTGTAGGTTAATTGGGTGGCACGGGCTCATGGGCCAAAATGGTCTGTTACTGTGCTGTATGTCTAAATTTTTCTTTTTTAAAAATGTTAAATTTGAGTGCTTAAAAATATTTAATTGTGCATTACGGTATGTTTAAATTATTTCAAGTTTTAACCATGTAATTTTCCAGCCTTTCACCTTTTTTGATACTTTGTATGCTGGCTTCATCAGCCGCATTCCAAATACTTATGGATGGGTTTGTTTGGGGGCTTAACTTAATCAGTTGTTCATGCTCCTTGCTGTTTGGGCCCAGCTTGAGAGTCATTGCTAGTGTATTAGCTACAGTTTTTTATCCATTATTCAGGCCAATGATGCTTAGATCACACCCACCCAGAGGATGTTGCATGTGTGTGTGTGTGTGTGTGTGTGTGTGTGTGTTGTGTGTGTGTGTGTGTGTGTGTGAGCAAGTGTTCCTTTTCCACTGGCACCCTATCCCAGGAATTAACTGGGAATTTACTGGGACAGGGTCCAGTGGAAAAGGAACACTGTCCAAACACCAGCGTAAAATTATGTCGTTTCAAACTGGAGATTAATTTCCTCTACCCCTACTCATATTCCCAGCGTTTGCCATCACCTCGATGTTGATGAAACCAGTGGTAAAGAGACAGCAGAAAGTCACCCATTTCCAGTTGAAAATAGAACACTCCGACCCCTGGGAATGAGTGGATTCAGTGGAAAAGCAATTAGTGTCCCAGTTAAAGAGTGCCCAGTAGAAACGGCACAAATGGGCTTCCTATCCCGGAACACTGCACTGGGATGCCAGTGAAAAAGGAACTCGTGTGATGAGCCAGGCAGACATGCCTTAAGTCAGATTGGGTTTGTGGAAT
Organism: Narcine bancroftii; assembly: GCF_036971445.1. Lineage (NCBI taxonomy): Eukaryota > Metazoa > Chordata > Chondrichthyes > Torpediniformes > Narcinidae > Narcine > Narcine bancroftii. The sequence goes on from NC_091482.1 coordinate 45,226,673, forward strand.
ATATGTTCAAGGTATAAATGACCATCTCCTCAAGCTCTCTTTCTTAGTGTCAGCATTAATGGTGTGTCAATTTTATTTTTATGACTGTGAAATTATACATTTTTTTTTCTAAAAGCTTGTTTTAATTGTTGATGAGGCATGTGAGCATTTAAAAATAAGAAAGTGCCAATGAAACTCACTGCTTTTAAACTCGTTATAAAGGATCAATGAAAAAGGGAGAAACTAAGGTAGCAGAGGACTTGATTTATAAATGGAACACTAAATTGTTATCTGGGAAATAATTAGTAGTCCTATACTAAAACAAATTATCTTTATTTAGAATGAAATTAATCAATATTTAGGAATCAAAGCGGGGTTGTCCTCAAAAACACCCCTGACTCCAAATAGGTTAATACCATTGACGGTAGGTTTCAAGATTCTGGGCACCTGGTGTTGTAATGGCATCAGGTGTGTAAGGAGTGTTATGAGCGTGGACAGAAAATGTTGTTTGAACAACTCAGGCATAAGCATGATTTATCAAATAAGATGTTCCACTGCTACCTTCAGATAAGATCTTTACTGCAGGACAAATTGGGTCCACCTACGGTCCTACCAACGTGCAGTGACCTAGAGGCCATGATTCAAAGGGGAACACACGGAAGTTCATCTTGGCAATGTATCTCTTGCTCCAAGCTTAAGGATCTAAACCAGGCCTTCACAAATCAAGGTAGAGGTGGGAGTTGGACCTAGGAATAACAATTGATGAGTGGTGCTGGTCCGACTTATGTCAGGTCAGCATGTCTGCAATCATTAATATGTGGTACAGGCTGGTACAATACAAATTTCTACACCAGCTGTACCTGACGCCACAAAAATTGAACAGATCTAAACCAGAATTGTCAGACCAAGCTATGTGGGATTGAGACAAGAACCTTTGTGAACACAACCTGAATATGTTACAAGGTGAGACCCTTCTGGGTGGAACTGGGCCAAAATCATAGGTGAAGAATTCGTACAGGACCCAGAGTTGTTCCTGTTGGGAAACATAATGGACATAAGACTAACAATGAATCTTTAAATTCCAAATCCAATTTGTAATGATCACATTGGCAGTGGCCAGGAAGGCATAGTGGTTACCTGGAACTCCTGCTCCTCCCTGAGCATTGCGCGCTGGAACACAGAAGGGCAAAGCTGTGATCCCCTGGAGAAAATTGCTTACAACTTGAGAAAAAAGTATAACACTTTTTAAAAATTTGGCAACCATACTTAAATTCCACAAGAGCATGATTATAGTGTGGACAATAGTGCCTCGCTGCCCTACCTTCCCTGTCTATCCTTCAATCGGTGATCGTGGGGGTCCATCCTATCCCAACCCAACCAGGTAGTCAAGAGAAGAAAACAGCCTGAGCACTGGCCGCCGTGTCATGACAAACCCGTAAAACCCTGATATATGTTTCATACCTTTGTTGTGAGTGCCTCGAATGTTGTGTGTAACTGTGGTTAGTTAAGGGTTGGGGAAGGAGGGAGATGAAAAGAGCTTGAACTCTGCAGAAAACTGTATAAAGTAGATAATTGTAAACTGTAGTCAATGCTGATACTGTTAACATTAACGCTGACAATGTTGATAACAGTTTGAGCTTAAGTTTAAGAAATCATAAATAAAATATTCCAAAAAAGAAAAAGGAATAAACTGTCAAAAAGAATTCCTGAAAACCAAAGTATTGTACGATTTTTTTTTTTTAAATTTTTTATTTTTCACACCATAAATCACATTAGCCATGATATACACTGTTTCTTTTTCACACATATACAGTGACTTTTTCTCCCCCCCCTTTTCCTCCCAAACCACCCCCCCACCCCCCCACTCTCATCTAGGTATACAATCTAGGTTGCATTAAGCCAGTCAGACAATGTTGTCATTCAACAAAATTACACCAGAAATTCTACTGAGTCCATTCTTTTCTTTCCTTCTCCTTCCATCAACTTAGGTAATGTTTGTCCCCGGTAGGTTTTCGCTATTGTATTTAATGTAAGGCTCCTATACTTGTTCGAATATTTCAATATTATTTCTTAACCTATATGTTATTTTTTCTAATGGAATACATTTATTCATTTAAATTTAGTAGTTTCTTCCTTTTAATTTGGTTATGTATTCCATTAATATTTAAAGACATATAGTTCAGCGTAGCCCTTTTATATTTTGTTTATCTTCTCTTTCCGTTTTTCCATCATTACCTTTCCTCCTTTTCCATTTCTGTTTTCTTATTTTCAACTCTTTATAAGACAACATTCCTACAACATCCAACATTTTCCTTATTCTCCTATTTCTATCTTATTTATCCCCAATCTCCCCTTCACCTCCTGAGTTGTCCTTTATCCCTTGTCGGACAACCACATCTCCCCTCTCCATTTGGATTTGCGAATCCACTCGCAAGCGTCAACTGATTTTGCAGTGACGGCTATTTCCCCCCACCCCGCCTCCCCCAGAAAAGATTTCACTTTTCATATGTCACAAAGGTCACTCTTTTAATTCCCTCCTTATTCTCTCTATTCCATTACCTTCCCTTATTAATTCTTGTCTATACTATCTATATTTTCCTCTAAGTACAGATACATTCATGTATGCTCATTGTCTCTATTCACTCATATACCTCTTTACCCGCATACATATCAATCGTGATCATTTTTACTCTCATTACCCGTCTTCATCCCTCAGTCTATTTTTGTCTTTACCCACATACATATCAATCGTGATCATTTTAACTCTCATTACCCGTCTTCCTCCCTCAGTCTATTTTTGTAATTGTTCTGCAAATTTTCGTGCTTCTTCTGGATCCGAGAATAGTCTGTTTTGTTGTCCTGGAATAAATATTTTCAATACCGCTGGATGCTTTAGTATAAATTTATACCCTTTCTTCCATAAAATCGCCTTTGCTGTATTGAACTCTTTTCTCTTCTTTAGGAGTTCAAAACTTATATCTGGATAAATGAAGATTTTTTGCCCTTTATACTCCAGTGGTTTGTTGCCCTCTCTTACTTTTTCCATTGTCTTCTCCAGTACCTTTTCTCTTGTAGTATATCTTAGGAATTTTACTACAATAGATCTTGGTTTTTGTTGTGGTTGTGGTTTAGAGGCCAATACTCTATGTGCCCTTTCTATTTCCATTTCTTGCTGTAGTTCTGGATATCCTAGGGTCTTAGGGATCCACTCTTTTATAAACTCCCTCATATTCTTGCCTTCTTCATCTTCCTTAAGGCCCACTATCTTTATGTTATTTCTTCTGTTATGGTTTTCCATTGTATCTATTTTTTGAGCTAGTAGTTCTTGTGTCTCTTTAGTTTTTTTATTAGATTTCTCCAATTTCTTTTTTAAGTCTTCTGCCTCCATTTCTGCTGCTACTGCCCGCTCTTCCATCTTGTCCATTTTCTTTCCCATTTCTGTTAAGGTCATCTCCATTTTATTTATTTTCTCTTCTGTGTTGTTTATTCTTTTTCTTAAATCCTTAAATTCCTGTGTTTGCCATTCTTTAAATGACTCCATGTATCCTTTAATAAGAGCAAGTATATCCTTTACCTTGCCTTTCTTTTCTTCTTCTATTTCCCTGTACTCTTCCTCTTCCTCTTCCTCTGGGTTGACCATCTGTTGTTTCTTTGGTGCCCTTTCCTCCTCTTCTTTCTTGTTTCTATTGTCTTCTGTGGTCTCTTCTTGCTGCAGGTGTTCTGCAGCTGTCGTTGCCGGCTGTGGAGATCGACTCCCCAGCTGGTCCCCCCTCCCGTCGGTGTGTTTTTTTTCATTCGCATCGCGCATGCGCAAAGTATCGCGCATGCGCGGTTGCGCACTTTTACTCGGCTCTGCGAGCCATTTTTGTAGTCCATTATTTACCGACCTGAGGGAGCTGGTTTCTCTCTCCGCAGCGGGCCTCTTCGGACAGGTAAGGCCTTCACCTTTTTCCTCCTTTGTCTTCTCTTCCTCTCTTCTTACCGTTGCTTTCGATTTTTCTTTTTTTGTCGCCATCTTCTTTCCACCTTTATACTCACTTTTCTGTAACTTTTATTTCTGTGCTTTTGTGTTTTCCTTTGTTTTTCCTGACTTTTCTGGAGAGGGCTGGAGTTCACCGTCCGGCCACTACTCCATCACGTGACTCCTCCTCAAGTATTGTAAGATTGAAGCAAATTAAGTTCTGTAGTATTCAACTTTGTAAATTGTTCTGTATTGCAATGTGTAAAGGAATACTAAAGTCAGAGCTTTTTCTATCATTGCTGATCCATGCTGTTCTGTAGTTCAATGATCAGGGATTGCACAGAATTGTTGCTCTATCCTCTTTCCTCTCATTTCTGTGTTTTTAAAAAAAATTGTTGCTAATATTTGGAAGTTTGCTGCAGTTGGCATGTTATCCTTTTTCAAACTTGAAAGTAGAAGTCTTTAATGTCTCATCAAAATATTTTCTTTCCTGTTACATTTTGGAGAAATATAATTCAGGTACTAATTTATTCTTTTGCTTTGTGATTTTATCGATGTAATTTTTCCCTTCTCTCCTGATTCCACCTTCATTTTAAAATCTAAAAAGGGCCGATGATGTGATTCTAATATTTACATATTGATATTGAGTAAAAATGTCTTACCTCAGGACTTGTGTTAACCTTCCTTTAAGAGGTTTTATTCAAGTCCCAGCCATTTTGCTTGCAGATTATGTTATACAGTAATTAGACCAGCATATATTGTTGAGATGAGTCAAAGCAGATGCTGTGAGATTCAAATAGATGTTACCTTTCTGATCTTTTTTTTCCAAGAGATTTAGGTTAAAGAGCCTTAATTATTTGAATTACTTGTAGTTGTAAATTGCATTATATTTCAACAGCAACTTGAAATGATTACAGCAGTTCAAAGATTCATCATTATTGAACATTCAGCACACCACTGAGGTTACACGTTGGTTGTTCATTCTTCATATGAAATAGATGTTAAAATTTAATTTCTCTTTCAAAGCAGTTGGCGTAGCAGTTAGTACAACTCCTTTACAGCATCAGCGATCGGGACCGGACCAGGTTGCAAGCCCCGCGCTGTCTGTCAGGAGTTTGTACGTTCCCCCCGTGTCTATGTGGGTTTTCTCTGGGGTCTCCTCCCACCATTCAAAATGTACCAGGGGTGTAGGTTAATGGGGTGTAAATTGGGCGGCATGGACTTGTGGGCTGTAATGGCCTGTCACCATTCTGTGCATCTAAATTTAATTTAAAAAAATGGAAGGTCTGATTTACAACTTTCATTTGGAGTGATCCTGTGCATTTAAGAGTATTATTTGACATAGCATTTCTGCTTGAGGATTTTTTTTTCTTGCAGAAATCATTAACAGGGAATGTGTGTCAGTTAAGATGAGTGCTATTGCCTTTTTGTTTTAACTCCTGTGGACTATTGTAAGATTTTATTGAATTTCTCTGTGTGCCAGACTGGCATGTTGTTCAGCAAAATGCTTTATTGATGTTTTAGCATGAAAGTTGTGTTCATTTCCACCAGCATATCAAGGGAACAAGGAAATGGATCAGGTGCAATACTGGTCTGATCTTTACTGTTGAAAATTATATATGCTCAAAGATTGACGTGCTCATCTGTTCAATCTGTTCCAGTTTGTAAATGCATGAATTAAAGATTAACACCATGAAAAGGTTTTGGGGAATGCACTTTTGCTTCATAATGAGTGTCTGAATAATTTTGTTGCTGCGTAGTCACTTACTGAGCTGCATTGCTTAACATTTTTGATTCCAGTTTTATTGGCCATCTTTTCTTGAAATTGTTAAATTTTTTTTATAAGATAAGGGTCTTTTCAGAAACACTCGAAGTCCTCTGGTACCTTTGCTTGCTGTTGAGTACCAATAGACTTCAGATGCAAGAAGACGTGGATAAACTGACTTCATGTGTTCACTTCCACAAGTAAACTGGATAGTTATCCAATCTTATCCACTAACTTTTGATGTTCTGCTGAATGTATTCTGTTCCTACCCCAGATGATATCATCTTTTCAGGTGCAGCTGGGCAATAATCTGTGGTGCTCTTGCTCTGTAAAACTTAATTTTGTGCAGAATGGATGTTGTTGGGCTAGCAAGGGTACAGAGAAGATTCACGTTGCCAGGACTTGGGGTCTGAACTACAGAGAGAGAGGGACTGGGGCAAGCTAGGGCTTTATTCCTGGGAGTGCAGGAGAATGAGGGGTGATCTTGTAAAGTTGTAGAAATCATGAGATGGTGAATGCACAGACTTTTTGCCCAGACTAGGGGAATTGGTAACTAGAAGAAAGATTTAAGGTGAGTGGGGAAAATTTTCATAGGAACCTGAGGTGTAATTTTTTATTACTCAGAAGATGGTGGGTGTATGGAAAGGGCTGCAATGCCGGAGGAGGTGGTTGAGACAGGTACTATTGCATCATTAAAGAACCATTTTGGCAGACACTATTCATGTTGAGAGGTTTAGAAGAATATGGGCCAAAAGCAGGCAGGTGGGACATTTTGGTTGGAATGGGCAAGTTGGGCTGAAGGGCTTGCTTCCACATTGTATGACTGTGTCGGAATGGTGCTCAGAATTGTAATTAACTAATATTTTCTAAGCACTTTGTAGTTTAGTTTCTTGCTCTCTGCTTGGTTATAGTGAGATCCTAGTTAAAAGCTTAATTGGCAAAGGGTTGGAGGCAAATGGATGACTTGTGATCTGTTTTTAATTTGTGATCTGTTCTGATTATAATTTGGAGAAACTTGGTTCTTCTGTGGCATTGGCTGAATATTGACTCTCCATCTGGAGTTGATGAAATTATTGAGACCACATCAATGAGATTTGGTGAACAAAGCCTTTGATCTTAGAATTGAGGCTGGCATAAGTATCATTTCATAACTCCAACAGTTATTCCTGTGAGGAAAAACTAAGAGGTCTGCATATTTTGGACAGGCAAGAGTTTCAGAAAAAGAACAGATGTCACTTACAAAATAGTATTCTTGTTTGAAGCCTAGATTATTCAATGTGCATAAAACCTGTTTTTATCACTGTATGAGTTGTTTATATTGGAGATTTTATTTGAATTGTACCATGCAACTCTTTTGTAGTTTCTTTTCCCATTCTTTTCATATGTAAAGGTGGTCAAAATTTGGAGATGACCTCGATGTAAAGCACACACCCATTGCAGTTAAAGTTTCAACTTTTCCAGTACTTTTCTCTTCTTCAAGCACTGAACTCTTCTTTTCCCTTTTGGATTTCAATTGCCAGTGATAAATTAACTGCCTGGCTGGACTAATGCTGTTTGTTTATCTTATAATGATGGAATTCACTGAACTTACTTCAAGCAAATATATGTGAAGTAACACGTGGTGAAAAGATCTGCGTTAAACCCCAAAATTAAGCTGTATTAGGACATGGTTTATTTTTCTGGTCGCCACCAAACCTTTGCTGTTGCCCAAGAGTGTCTTAGTTGATAGAAAGAGTGAATTCTCAGCCTGACCAATATTTATTTGCTCTTAATTTGACTCTTAGCCAATTGAAATAGTTCACGCAATTTTTTTTTAAGGAAAAGTTTGTCGGAGGAACAGCTCTTGACAAAGGATTCTTCTTAAAGCCAGCACAACTTTTGAAGAGGTTACTTGATTTATCCACCTATTATCTCCTGCCGTTGGGACTGTGCTCCTCCTCTACACATCCCCCCCCCCAGCCACTTTGTTCAGGAACCTGCCTACATTTTGCTCATATCTTGATAAAGGGCTCACGCCTGAAACGTTGGTTAATGTATCTTTGTCTTCACTGTTTGACCTGCTGAGTTTCTCCAGCATTTGTGTTTTTACTTGATTTTACAACTTGATTTTCACATCTAGGGCATGTATTACTTTGTTTAAGTAAAAGTATATATGGAAATATGTCTTTTCATGTGTCTCAAAAAACAACATTTTCACGATGTGAAATGAATGTATTTGCTGAGTGATTTGAAAGATAAGACATTGTTCAGTTAGGTCCACTATGTTGTTTTTATAATTGGTGTTCACTGTATTCAAAATCTTTTTAATCTTTGTATTTTGTTGGACTTGTCCTCCCACCCAGAGTTGCTGGCTTCAGTCCCTGCCTCTAGAACAGTTCTGACTGTTTGACAGAAAGTAAAGACAGGGAGAAAGCTTTGCCTCCATGCCAAAGTTGTCAAGAACTTTGATATTTTTAACATCTCTCTCATTTACAGCCATAAATGAATTTCATTGTTTTTTTTAAAGCAACACAATGAAAGCAATCAAAGTAAAATAATGAAAACAAATTATTTACTCTTTATCTCTGAATCCAAGAATCCTCACTGAAATCATTATCGTCAGCCAGGATTACACCAAATTATATTCTAGTGCAAGGTTCGGTGGGTGATTTCCTTAGTCATTAATTCTGAGGACCCCAAGCATATTGGGATTTCTGGCTAAGCTCCACATGGACTGCAGTGACAGATGTGCTATCTGTCATTCATTGGGTCCTAGACTTCTGCTCTTTAGTAAGGGAGTTGACAAGGTCCCTCGAGGCTGATCCATAAGGTTCAGATGGAGGGGATCCACGAGGAAATGATAGTTTGCATTCAGAACTGGCTTATCAAGAAAAGGTGGAGAGCTTTTATTCTGCCTGGAAGTTCATGCCTGCAGATGTTATGCAGGGATCAGTGTTGTGCCCCCAGTTGTGCATGAATATATTTAAATGGATGAAAAAGGAGATGGGTAGGTCAGATCACACAGAGATTGGTGTTGTGGACAGTGTTGAGACTGAGCCAAGGATACAACAGAATAGAGGTCAGTTCTGGGCCGAGAAACGGCAGATGATTTTAATCTGGACAGGTGTGCGGTTTTGCACTTTGGGAAATCATGTTTAAGGGAGAAATAACACAGTTAATGGCAGGACTTGAAAAGCATTGATGTTCAGACAAATCTCATGGTCAAGGTCCATAGGATTTTAAAAGTGACCATGCAAATAGATGGGGTGATAACAAAAGCAAAAGACATTCTTGTCTTCATTAACTATAAAAGCAAGAAAGTCATGCTGCTGACATATAAACTGCTCTTGCAGTATTATGTGCATTTCTGATTGCCTTGGAAAGGGTACAGAAGAGTTTTACCAGGATGCTGCCTGAATTAGAGGCCAATAGCTCTGGGGAGAGGTTGAACAAACTGTTGTCCTCTTTGGATTGTTGGAAGCAGAGGAGAGATCTGAAAGATGTTTGTAAAATTTCAAAAACCATTGACAGGGTAGACAGAATCTTTTTACCTAGGGTAAAAATGTCACATGCGAGAGGACACATTTAAAGTGAAGGGGGTGGAGGGAGAGTTTATGATTGATGTTTTTACACTGAGTGGTAGGTGCCTGGAATGGCCTGCCAGGAATAGTGGTGAAAGCAATTGTAGCATTTAAGATAAATGCAAAATTTACTGGAAAGAGAGGGATATGTGTCATGTGCAAGCAGAAGAGTTTAAGTTTAATTTGGGAACATGAACAATTTCAGCACATATACATTGTACAATGTGTATGACAATAAACTCATCTTCATGTATAAAGCAGACATCGTAGGCCAAAGGGTCTGTCCCTCTGCTGGAGTTCAGTGTTACATAATCGGCATCATTTGCATGGAAATAAAAGCTTACAGTTTCAACAACTGAGTTTAGAATTGCTGGCTACATCCCAGTATGATCTTCTAACACTTTTGTTCAGATTGTTGGTACTTAAATTTGGAATAAAAAAACTATTAAGTGTTTCAAACTCAAAATTAGTTTGTGTTAATTTGATATTTTTGCCTCCAGGTTTACGCACCTTCTCCAAGTTCAGATGATTTCAACAGGGAGTCTCCTAGTTACCCATCACCGAAACCATCCTCCAGCATGTTTGCCAGTACATTCTTTATGCAAGGTAAGTTACATTTTTTCCAATCAATTCTGTAAAAGCAGTTGATGAGATTAATGAGTGCAGTTAGCAAAGAGTAAATAATAAAATATCATTCTAAATGTTGGTGTTTGTGATGTTAAATGTTGTTTGAATCTGTATATTATCCATTTATAACATGGTCATTCCAAAATTGATAATTCTGGTAAGAATTATTGCTACATTATTCATTCACGAGTTGTAAAAAAAAGCCATTTTTTTTCTAAAATTTATCAATAATTTCTCTTTTTCACATTAGAAGGAAATCATAATTCTTCTGACCTTTGGAATTCCTCAAATGGGATGCACCAGCCAAGTTATGGAGGGATGTTGGGAAGTTCTCATGTCTCTCAATCTAGTAGTTACAACAACCTCCACACACATGATCGCTTGGTAAGGATCATTTGAGCTTGTCAATTCATTACTCTTTTATTGTCCCAGATAATGGCAAACAGTGATTTGAGTACCTGTTGAAAATTATTGTGGATGAAATATGTTGATCTCTGTACAAATATCTTTATATCTGTGTCTAGTGTGTAGTTCTGATGTTTGTTAATTAATTAAAATGCTCTTGAACAGAGATGAATGCATAGAAATTCTACTGCCTGCTCCTGAACTCGGTGCGTTGAACAGTGGAGGATAGGTACAGAACATTACAGTGTGGAAATAAGACACAGAAGTCTGCAGATACCGTGGTTGAAGTAAAAACAGGATGCGGTTTGACCTGTTGAGTTTCTCCAGCCTTGTGCTTTTATTTATTATAATGGCAGGTTGCATAGACAAAATCTGCATTCAGTTAAATACATAAGATGCAAGAAACAAATCATTTAAGTAGTGTAAAATGATTTGAAAAATTTAATTGTGGCTGGTTTTAGGACAGGGTAGATCAACTTAAAGGTGCACAATTACAGTTGTGAATGATCAGCAGTTGTGGAATAAGATCTCAGATTTATTGTTAGAGTACATACAAAACATTATATACAACCCTGAGACTCTTTTTCCTGCAGGCCAGACAAATTCACCACTTTAAGTGCTAACAAAAACTGTACACAATGTGCACATGTAAATAAATGTAATTAACTGACTGCACAATATAGAGGGGGGAAAATAAAGCAATAAAGTATAAAAGTAGAAGTCCTTAAATGAGTTCCTGATTGAGTCATTGTTGAGGCGTCTGATGGTGGAGGAGTAGCAGCTGTTCCTGAACCTGGTGGAGCGAGACTTGTGACACCTAGACCTCTTTCCTGATGGTAGCAGTGAGATCAGAATGTGTTCTGGGTGGTGTGGATCCTTGATGATTGCCGCTGCTCTCTGATGGCATCGAAAGGAATTCAACACAAGATTTGGAATTATAAATATTGTGGATTGGATAAGGGTGCTGGAAGTGTTGTTGGTCATTTGGATTGGTTATGTGGAACCTGATCTGGGAAGGGCAAGGACAAGTGAGTCTTGTTTTCCAGTATATAGTTCTGATGTTCAGATTAGAGTTCTTTACGGATCATTACAGCACGGTGCAGGGCCTTTGCCCCACCATGTAGCTCCAACCAATATAAACCTACTCAACATCTGATTTTTTAAAATAAAAATCAGATGCTTTAGTGAATTAATGGAATGAAGGTACATGTTGCTTCAGTAACATTCAAACTTTACAGTGTAACTTAGGTATGAACGTTCAAGGTCAGCAGTAATTGAAATGGGAATAGCAATTGGGAAAAACAAACTCTTTCTGCCTCGTTCTAAGCATAAATGGGAACAAGGTCTTTAGCAAAATTGAGGAAAGTCAATTTAATCATGTTTCTGTTGTCCAGGCTTGGCTTGAAATTATATTAATGTACAACAAATGAATATCAATCAGAATGCAATACTCTTAGCTACAGGTTAGAATTGTGAGTTTCCTCAGGCTATCCGTGAATTAAAGCAGCACTGGAGAATTTCAAAAGGGCAAGACAATAACCTATTATTCTGTGATAAAAGTCATGTTTACTTAATGTTTGAAGTCTCAGAGTGATTGGTGACCGAACAAATATTTAACAATAGAGATGGTAGGGAAATGGAGTGGTTTACATAAATCTGCCTTTGATCTAAATTTCAAAATGGCAAAGATTTGGTTTTGGATGAGGTCATAGCCTTCATTTATCAAGGATGCATGCAATTTTTAACAAGCACCACTTCCACTAAAATGCACTCTATATTTGGTAGTTTTTAATTATGATAAATAAAAAAAGTGGAGTGACCAATTTAATCTTTACAGCACGGTGCAGGGCCTTTGCCCCACCATGTAGCTCCAACCAATATAAACCTACTCAACATCTGAAAAGCAGTTATACATTTTGTTGTGATTGTACATGTGTTTATCACACTGTTATTTTAGTTTATAACTGTCTACTTTTTGATAATGTGAATTTCATGAGATTAGTATATATAGAATCTTGCATTTTAACACTGAAAGATTTGAGAACATGCTAAGTCCAAACCTGTATATGATACTTTTATTTCTTTCCCTGTTCTAGTAACACAATTTTAACTATTTCATTTCTCAATCTTCCACAACTTTCAGTTTTTGTTGGCTGACTTTAATATTGTTTTTTTTTGAGAAAGTTGAACACCTTTCACTGAAGTGGAACCTGCTTCACTCGTGCTTCTCCCCACCATGTATTTCTTGCTAATGAAGTAAAACGGTAGCTAGATATCCTCTGAATGAAGGAGAAAAGGAAGTGTGTTGTGTGTTTAATAACACAATCTCTCACTCTCACACTCCTAAAATGATGAAGCCTGTTTTTGACCATGCAATGAGAAAATTAATTGCATTTTGGAGCCACCATTTTTGGTTCATTTTGCATTTTTTAATTCAAGAAAATATTTGGTTCTTCTTTAAAAATTCACATGTTTTTATAATAGCTAGTTTATAAGCATTTGAAGTGGAAATCGAATAATCTTTTGAATAAAGATGTTGTAGGGAGCAGATACCGTAAGAATCCTCTATGCATTTCTCTATGCATTTTAAATATTAATTGAACTTCAGTTGATGTAAAGAAATATTTGGTGCATTTTTAAGGGAAATATAGGTAGAGGATGTGGGTGTTTTTTGGGCTGGGGATGCTGATGAATATTTGTACCACACAGTTAATCATGATTATGAGCTGGCCATGTGGCAGTAAAGAGGGATTATTTCCGATCCTGTTCATTGTGTCATTTGTGGTGCTATTCAGTTGGGTTGATCGAAAATATGATCGCTTTGCTCACTTTCCAACCCTCGTCCTCCCCTCAATGTGATGAACAAGTCTGAGGACCAACCAAGTAAAGTCCTTTAATGCTTTTTATTTGGTGTCTGATCATTTTGAGCTGTTTGGCTTGACAGTTATAGACATGTATGTAACCATATCACCGTAGCGTTTTCTTAGTGTTATGTTGTAGACATGTTGCTTGTAAAATAAAACCTCAGGGATTGATGCATATATAGTTTTGCACATCTTTAACATGGCTGATTCATGTATTTAATCAGTTATCTTTCAGTAAAAAGGTTTGTGAGCATGTTCTTGTGGTATAAGCCAAGCAGTTCCATGCAGATTTAATGTGGTTCCATGTCAAATAGGATGGCTTGTTAAGCAGGTTCTACTGTAATTATTTGACTGTTCTCATCCAGGGTTGTTATTTGGTGTTTTTATTTTTATAGAACTATCCACCACATTCAGTTTCACCTACAGACATCAACCCCAGTCTTCCCCCAATGTCTAGCTTCCATCGAGGAAGTACCAGCTCACATTATGTTGCAGCCTCACACACACCACCAGTCAATGGATCTGAAAACCTTTTGGGTATGTTATGAGAAAATATTGACTTCCACGCCCAAGTAGTAAGTAGTAGGGCAGCTGATTGATTTTTAAAAATGGCGTTGCATTACTTGCAACTACAAAATTGTTCCTTAACAATAAAAATAAATAAATTTCATATTGTGAACTAAATATGCAGATATATGGAACAAAATTTTCAATCAAGTGCAAAAAACAAATGTTGATCCTTTGAATAATCAAAGTGTTTTATGCTCCAATTATATTGTGTATAGGGAACAGAGGAAATGCAGCTGGGGGTGCTCAGACAGGTGATGCACTTGGAAAAGCTTTGGCATCTGTGAGTACTGAATCAAACCTTTAAGCATCTTTTAAAAAAAAACTTATTTACCCAAACTAATTTAAAAAAAACGTTTGAAGTGGCATAATTTCACAGAGAACAAAAAAGAGTCATACTTGACTTTTAACCAAAATACTGACCTCAAGTACATTCATCAACAACACGAATGTGTGCGAATTTAACCCTTTGAGAACAGTAATAGTTTGTCATGTAAATTCAGAACATTTAAACGTGACCTGCATTTGCAAGAATGATGGAAAATGCACACATTTTGAAAGCTGCAAGGGGCATTCAGTACTCAAAGGGTTAACTAAAATTTCCAGTGTAATATTATCCAATGTGTTTTTTTTTTGTTTTTTTATTCATTTCATCTTTGCACAAGTCCAATAATTTCACTTAAAAGGTCCCATGCTGGTAGATTGCAAAATCAACAAGTTTACAGAATTGTCCAGAGTACCAGCTTTGTTCAAAAGAACTAACTTTTTCAAAATCAGGTAGAATAAATTTCTTCTGCCATTTGGGCTGTAGCTCTTGCAGGTTTGAATACTAAGCTGTGCATAATCCAGAATGCAGACGGAGGAATTTTCTGATGTCAGTGTTGAAGTTTAACCTGCTTCTATTGTCTGGGAAGCCTTCCTATTTAATCATGTTTGAAGCTTTGAATAAAGTTCTCCTGAAAGAATGGAGAGTGATGTTTTGAAAATTCCGTCAGTGAGTGGAGAGAGGTGGATTTCTATTTCAGAATCAGAATTTATCGTCATGAACTTTGTTATTTTGTGGCAGCATCATTATATAAACCATCTTACAAGATGAGTAAAAAGACTGCAAGAAAAAGAAAAAGTCGGAGTGAGGCAGTGTCTGTGGTTCATTGTTCATTCAGGAATCGGATGGAAGAGGGGAAGAAGCTGTCCTTGTGCTGCTCAGTGCTCGACTTTCTGAAGAGAATGAAGTGCAAATTGATTATTTTGTTGAAATGTCCTGTCTGTAATGTTAATAATAACGAAGACATGGATATTTAGATTTTGATGCTTGGTGCGCCATTTTTGGAAATTTAAATTATTAAAAATTAAATTTTTGAGGAAAGCTCATTAAATGTGCTGCCGGTGCTGTGAATGGGGTGTTTTATCATTCAGGCTGCTGTGTCTTGTGTGGTGGCAAGCTTCTTGAGTACAGTAATAGCTGAGCTCAGCCAGACAACCAGAGGGAACTCACTTGCTGGCTGTCCACTACAGCTTGGTGTTTGACAACATCATTCCAGCAAGACTAATAATCAAATGCAGGGATCTTGTTTGCAACTGGATCCTCAACTTCTTCATTGGCAGATCCCAATCAGGGCAACGTCACCTCCTCCTCACATTAACATGGCTATGGACTTTTTCCTCTGCTTTACTCCCTATGCACACTCCAGTCTGGCTCCATCGGCATCCATAAATTTGCTGGTGGCCACACGATTGTGGGCTGAATAATAAATAACAATGGAGCAGAATATAGGATGGAGATGGCGAATGTGGTTGAATAGCACCAGAATGAAAGTCTTGCTCTCAGCATCAGCAAGAACAGAAACTTTATTCTAAATTTATGGCATAGGATGTCATAGGTGCTCTGTGTTTAGTAAGGTATTACTTAAGGTGGTATGGGAGTGGTTAAGGAAAAAAAGTGGAAAACCACTTTAGGAAGAAAAAGCCACAGGACAGTGGTGGAGAAGGTTAGTACCTTAAAGTTCCTTGGAATCCACATATCAGGGAACCTTTATGGTGTCAGCTCATCAAAGCCACCACAAGGAAGACACACTGGTCCCTCTACTTTCTGCGAAGACTGAGATTTGGCATTTTGTCAATACTCTTTCAAACTTCTACTGTGTGTACTGTGGAAAGTATACATTTAAAAATGTATCACCACCTGGTTTGGTAAGTCGAGCATGCATGAATGTAGAAGGCAACAAAAGTGACAAAAGTGGGCAAGTCTATTGTCGGCACTGACCTCCCATCCATTAAAGACATTCATGTAAGATGCTGCCTCATGAAAGCAGCCAACATCATAATGGATCTCCAACACCCTGGCCATACTCTCTTGCTGCTACCTCTCGGCAAAACATAAGACCATAAGACAGGAGGTGGCAACCTGGCCCGTCAAGTTTGCTCTGTCATTTAGCTGATGTAGTTGTGGATTCAGCTCTACTTAACTGTCTGTTCCTCAAAACCCTTCATTCCCCTTCTATTTTAAAAAAAGATCTAACTTCCTGTGTCTTTAATAAATTTGATAAGGGCAGCTTCTGCTGATTCATTGGGTAGAGAATTCTGCCGATTCACTACTCTCTGGTCAAAGTAGTTTCTTCTCACCTTTCTTTCATCTACGCCCTGAATCTTGAAGCTATTACCCCAAGTTCTAGTTTCACCTATAGATGGAAGCAATCCCTTGCTTCAGTCTTACCTATTCTTTTCACAATACTTCTATTTGATTTGCCCCTCATCTTCCTGAACTCCAAGAATTAAATCCAAAGCTGCTCAATCTCATGAGCTAACCCCCTCATTTCCAGAATCAACCTGGTGAATCTCCTCTGCATTGCCTCTAAAGCCAGTATATCCTTCCTCAGTAAGACCAGAATTGCATGCAGTACTCAAGGTCTAGCCTCACTTGTATCATGTAGGGTTGTAGTAGAATCTCCCTGCTCTTAAACTCAATTTGGAATGAAGGCCAGCATCTCAGTTACCTGTTGCACCTGTAAACTTATTTTTTAAAATGTAATTTTAATGATCCAACACAGTAGAAAGCCCTTACGGCCTATGAAACTGGTGGCACCGAATTAATCTGCCAACCCTGTATCATTCAGAGGGTGGGAGGAAACTGGAGCACTCAAGTACATACACACAGCCTGGAGAGAATGTACAAGCTCTTTGCAGACAGATTCAAACCCAGGTCACTGGCACCATAATAGCATTTTGTGAATTGTGTGCAGATGCTCCCAGGGGTTTCTGCACAAGAGCATGCTGGAATCTTTCATCATTTAAATAATAGACCAATCTTTCATTTTCCTTCCAAAGTGGAATTACTAAAAATGTATCTGCTGTAACCTCTGCCATTTTTTTCAGTACCCTGGGATGTGTTTTGTCAGGATTAGAGATGGATCTGTCTTTAGCCTACTAATTTGCCCAGCACTACATCTTTAGTGATTGTATAGAGGTCCTCAGTTCCATTTACCTCATTAACATCACACTTTGTCTTGTTAACCCTGCGTTCCCCTGTAAAGACCGACAGAAAATATTTGTTCAAGTCCTTGACCATTTCAAGAGTCTTGAAAGTGTTGTAAATAGCTTAAATGAATGGGATAGATAATATACAGACAATAATGTAGCAAAATAAAGTTATTCACTTAGGGGAGATTTAAATAAGAGCTTTTGAATAATGAGAATTTAGAAATTCTTGTACCTGTAACAGTAACATGAATGTACGAGTAATTTGCATGGAATATGGTATTTTGGTTCATTACAAGAGGAATAGGGTACAAGGCTTTGGTGAGACTACACCAAGAGTGATGAGTGGAGTTTTGTTCTTGGTGTCTAAGAAAGTATATCTTTCTCTAAGATGCCCATGTGAGATTGACAAGATGGGTTTATGATCACTGGAGTTCAAAGGAATGAGAGAAATCCTGTATGATGCTGAGAGGAATTGGAAGGATGGATTCTGGGGAAAACATTTTCCTCTGTTACGGACACAATCTTGGAATAAGACCATTAAATTATATCGAACGTTTTTACTCCAGAAGGCTTTCATTGAATATATCCAGGTTTGAAATTCACAGAATTTTATTCTGAAGTGGAAATGTATGGGGTAGGAAAGCATGATGCACAGGCAAGTGATGAATAAAAGATATACAGTAGAACTCCAATAACTCAGCACCCTCAGATCTTGGGTGATGCTGGACTATTCGATATAACAGACCATTGGATGTCATTCCTGTTAATACCTTACATAAGTTGAATTCACCTTTTTTAGATATATATAAGTATTACACTGTTCAGTATTTTAAAGTTTCCAGTGAAAATGATGTGTTTGAAGGAAGCATAGGAACCTGGTGCATTTCAAGGGTGTGTGGGAAGAGGAGCATAGTGAACCAGAGGCTTCGTCACAGTGAGATAGCAGATCGTCAAGAGTTTTACTGTTACCTTGGTTTTATTACATTTCTGGAACAGACTTGAAGTGGTGCATGGGTTGACCCTATGGGTAATATCTACTCATACTAGTCTTCTGAACTGGAATCTAGAGTAATTCCAAGCACAGGGAATGAATAAACCGATATTGATGTAATTTAGAGCACAGTTTGAAGTCTAATGAAATAATGAAAACTAGAGTTCCAATTCATTACGGTACAAGCTGATTAGATTTTCAGAATAAGAAGTGAAGATACAAAATGCTTAAAATGCTGGTTCTTGTAGAACATTTGGCCAGTGGCAGCTTTTAAGAACACCTATGTAAAGCTATTGTTCATTTCACTACAGTTCAGCATTTAACACCATCAAACTTCAAACAAAAAGCCATAATCAACCTCTGATCAATCCTTCGCGGATGGATCCTCGATTTCATCATCAGAGCCCAATGTATTGGCAACATCTCCGCCTCGCTGGCCATCGGGATGGACACCTCAAGGTTTCATGCAAAGACCCTTGCTCCATTCCCTCCATGTGATTATCAGGTTTGGGTTCCAACAAAATCTATAAATTCAATGACATCACCACTGTTGTTGGCCGAAAAATGATGGGTCAGAATACAGAATGAAGATTAAGAATCAAGATCTGTGGTTCTAGAACTGCAACTTTGCTCTCGATGCCAGCAAGACCAAGATGTTATTGTGGTCTTGAGGAAGGGAAGGCCGAGGGAACACACACCTGGCATGGAGGGCCTAGGGTGCAGCGAACTGACACAGGGCATCAGAAACAGGGAAAACACTCCACCCCTCCAGTTGAGGAGAAGAAACATGGGAGTGACCCTACAGGGAAGGCGACCACAGCAGCAGACCAGCGAGGGGCTCAGTGGTTGAAGGACCTACACAGGCTGCTGGAAACCAGGTATTGGAACGGAACCAAGATTCAAGAGAGTGCCGAGGGCAAGGCGGCTCCCAAAGGGCTTCGGGCACTGATGCATCCTGATCATGTTGGAGCTTTGGACCCAGAGCTCGGGTTGCCAATTATTGGACAAGAGTCTGTGAGGCTGCTGGAGTGCAGGAGGCAAATTCAAGGGCTCTTGGGGACTTTTGCTTCTTTCTCTTATTGTTTAGGGCTCTGGGGAATTCTCATGTAGACTCTTCATTTGCCTTGTGGCAGACAAAACCAAAAACTTTACATCTGCCTTCATTGATGGGACAGTGGTGCAGTGGTATGTACTATCGAGTTCTGGGAGTCCACATATTTGAGTACCTTTTTGAGTACCTTTCTGGGGCC
This sequence comes from Narcine bancroftii, assembly GCF_036971445.1. Lineage (NCBI taxonomy): Eukaryota > Metazoa > Chordata > Chondrichthyes > Torpediniformes > Narcinidae > Narcine > Narcine bancroftii. Next base: position 45,246,119 of record NC_091482.1, read on the forward strand.
CCCACATCCAGGCAACCATGAATGCCTCTGCTTTCTGGCAGATCTGAGGAGATTCGGCCTGTCGTCGAATACTCTATCGTACCACAACTGGCGTTATGTGGAAAGTATAATGATTAGTTGCATCACAGTCTATGGAAACTAGAGTGTCCAGGAATTCAGTTGACTATAGAAATTGACAAACCATGCCAGGTCCATCATAGGCACTGACCTGCTGTCCACTGAATACAACTATGAGAGATGCTACCTCAAGCCAACATCATAAAGGATCCCCATCTCCGTGATAACAACCTCTTCTCGGAAGGTGCAGAAGCCTATAGTCCAGCACCTCTAGGTTCAAGGACAGCTTGTATCCAACAGCTATCAGGCTCTTGAACCTTCCTGTTCTGCCCTAACCCTAAATTACTCCAGGACCACCTCAAGATTTCTCTGCACTTATATAATTTTGTTTATGCACCTACTGCAACTGTGAATATTTATTTATCTAAACTTTTATATTTATTATCTCTTTCTGTCTTGACATATTGTGATCATTTAATAAATCCTATTGTAGTGTAAATATCTTGTGTACCTATGAGGGTACAGCAGGTAGGATCAACTGTACATTGTACTTGTGCATGTGTCAAGCTCTCATCATCAATTTTAATCTCTGAAGCAAAATTTTTAACAATTATATATTTTGTTTCTGCATGTTTGATGTAACTCTCTTTCTGCAAACTTCTTATTCTGAAGTCATTGACTCACTATCATCTCATACTTTAACTGTCTCCCTCTGCCTGTGTTCATGGACTTGGGAGAGCTAACAGGCAGCCAAGGTGACTATACTGATTGTTTCTTCAGGTATAAACTTCAGGACATTGATGCATAGAGGGAAGAGTAAGTGATTTCCTCTTTCATGATTAAGGAGCTCACAAGTCCATTCTCGAACTCCCACTTTTGCCCATGACTGAAAAGATGTCCATGGATCCTTTTGAGCTCTGTGCCTTATTGCAGAGGAATATTTCTCTGCTGGGTTCACCAGGGGCCTTTTCCAGTATTGGTCTCAGTTTGATTACAGACATTTCTGTATCTGCTCTGGCATGTTGTCTGGCCAAAGTCACATTCTTGACAACACCAATGGGAAATGTGTTTGTATTTAATCTATGAACAGTACCGAAAAATGAATAATTTTTCTGTACTCTCGATTTCCTTGTGTTGCTTAATGGCAATTCACATTTGTACAAATGAAGAAGTAAAGATTTTCCCTAGTGCTTCTGAAATAAGGGTTCCTTCTGTGGTAGGGAACTGTAGGTTATGTTCCAAAAGAGCTGAAAGAATTTTTGTGGTTAAATTTTCCTCCCTTCCCTCATAGCCCTAGAATGAAATCTTGTCGAAAGTGGAGGTATAGTAAAAGTCCTAAAATTCGGACTGCTTGGGGAATGAGTCGGTCTGGATTTTCTGGGTTCTTGGGCAGTAGTTTTAAAATTCAAATTTGAAGAGGATAAATGAAGCAAATATAGCATGCTTCATTTATCTAAATGAATACTTTTAAAGAAAAGTAAAGACGGGGGCGTGGCCATGCGAATGACCTAGACAGACATGTTGTGGTTGAGCTCTCCTTGAAGAGTACTAAATAGGCAATTAAAACTTGAAAATCAAGATTTTCTTCATCAAATATGGATAAAGCTAGCAGAAAGAATCCAAAACAACCAAGAACAAAGACCGAAGAAGCCCCTATTCATCCAGAAACTTCGAGAGAAAGTCCGAAAGGGAGCAGTGCAAAAAAGGAGACGGGGCTGGCAGAATCAGGTACAAAGTGGTAAAAACAGAGTATTTGGCAAGACTTATCAGACCACTTGCCGTTAACAATAACTTTCCGACAGTGGAAAAGCAAGAAAGTGTATAGATGGCGCCTTAATCCTACATTACTAAAGAAGAAGGATTTTCATGAATTTATTAAAAGGCATAAACATTTTGTGTAAACAATCTTCCTTCTACTGACAATTTTCTAATATGAGATACTTTTTTTTAAAAATTTTTCATACTGTGAAGCATATGAATCAAAATACATACAAATATTTCCCTCTTAAATATACACAGTGGCATTTTCTCCCCTTTTTTCCCACCTACCTTCCCTCCCCTCTTCCCACCCCCCTCCAAACCTATTTAGCATTCAACATATACAATACAATAAAACCATTAAACAATCTCATCACACAATGAAAATAAACAAAAAAATTGTGTCATCTACTTTTGCATACTGGATCAAGTCATTTTGTCTTCTTATCGTTTTAGGGGCTGGAAGTCCAAGGCAAGCCCTCTCTGTTGTGTTCTATGTACGGTTCCCAAATTTGTTCAAATAATGTGACTTTATTTTTTAAATTATATGTTATTTTTTCCAATGGAATACATTTCTTCATTTCCATGTACCATTGCTGTACTCTCAGGCTCTCTTCTGATTTCCAAGTAATATACATTTTTTTGCTACTGCTAAGGCTATCATAATAAATCTTTTTTGTGCTTCATCCAGTTTGAGGCCTAATTCTTTACTTCTTACATTACTTAGAAGAAGGATCTCCAGATTTTTTGGTATGTTGCTTTTTGTGATTTTATTTAATACCTGATTTAGATCTTCTCAAAACTTTTTTACTTTCTCACATGACCAAATTGCATGTACTGTTGTTCCCATTTCCTTTTTACAGCGAAAACATCTATCTGATAATGTTGGATCCCATTTTTTTTTAACTTTTGGGGCATGATATTTAACCTGTGTAACCAATTATATTGTATCAAGCGTAACCTCGTGTTTATTATATTTTTCATAGTTCCAGAGCATAACTTTTCCCATATTTCATTTTTTATGTTTAAATCTTTTTCCCACTTTTGTTTGGGTTTATAGCTTATTTCATCATTTTCCTTCTCTTGCAACTTGATGTACATGTTCGTTATAAATCTTTTTATTATTGTTGTTTCTGTAATTACATATTCAAAGCTGCTTCCTTCTGGTAATCTCAGTCTGTTTCCCAATTTGTCCTTTAAGTAGGCTTTCAGTTGATGGTATGCAAACGTTGTACCATGAGTTATTCCATATTTGTACTTCATTTGTTCATATGTTAATAAATTATTTCCCAAAAAACAATTTTCTATTCTTTTAATTCCTTTTCTCTCCCATTCTCTAAAGGAAAGGTTATCTATTGTAAAAGGGATTCGCTGATTTTGCGTCAATAATAATTTTGGTATTTGGTAATTTGTTTTTTTCCTTTCTAAATGAATCTTCTTCCATATATTGAGTAAATGATGCAATACTGGTGAGCTTTTATATTGCACCAGCTTTTCATCCCACTTATAAAGTATATGTTCCGGTACCTTCTCCCCTATTTTATCTAGCTCTATCTTAGTCCAATCTGGTTTTTCCCTTGTTGGATAAAAATCTGATAGATATCTTAATTGTGCTGCTCTATAATAATTTTTAAAGTTTGATAACTGCAAACCACCTTGTTTGTACCACTCTGTTAATTTATCTAACGCTATCCTCAGTTTCCCCCCTTTCCATAAGAATTTCCTTATTATTCTTTTTAGTTCATTGAAGAATTTCTCTGTTAAGGGAATTGGTAACGATTGAAATAGGTATTGTATCCTTGGGAAGACATTCATTTTAATGCAATTTACCCTCCCTATCAATGTTAGTGGCAATTTTTTCCAATGTTCTAAGTCTTCCTGTAATTTCTTCATTAATGGTTGATAATTTAATTTGTATAGGTGGCTTAAATTATTATCTAACCTAATACCTAGGTATCGGATTGCTTGTGTTTGCCATTTAAATGGTGATTCTTTTTTAAATTCTGTGTAATCCGCATTACTCATTGGCATCGCTTCAGTTTTATTTGCGTTGATCTTGTACCCCGATATTTCTCCATATCCCTTCAATTTCTTATGTAATTCTTTTATTGATATTTCTGGTTCTGTTAAGTATACTATGATGTCATCTGCAAATAAACTGATTTTATACTCCTCCTTTATTTTTATCCTTTTTATTTTCTTTTCTGTTCTTATCAGTTCTGCCAATGGTTCTAATGCTAAAGCAAACAGTGAGGGAGATAGTGGACATCCCTGCCTAGTTGACCTACTTAATTTAAATTGGTTCGATACATATCCATTTACTGTCAACTTCGCCAATGGTCCATTATAGAATGCTTTAATCCAATTAATATATTTTTCTGGTAAGTTGAACCTCTGTAATACCTTAAATAAATAAATAAATATGTCCATTCTGCGTCTAAAGCAACAGCCACTGTTGGTATCTTATTTCCTTGAACTGCATGAATTAAATTAATGAACTTACAGACATTATCTGCTGTTCATCTTTTCTTAATAAATCCAGTTTGATATTGTTTTACTATTTTTGGTACACAATCAGCCAATCTGTTTGATAATAATTTCGCTATTATCTTATAATCTGAGTTAAGTAGAGATATTGGTCTATACGATGCTGGTGTTAGTGGATTTTTCCCCGTCTTTGGTATTACTGTAATTATTGCTGTTTTACATGAATCTGACAAGTTTTGTGTTTCTTCTATCTGGTTCATTACTTCCAGGAGAGGAGGAATTAATAACTCTTTAAATGTTTTATAGAATTCTATTGGGAATCCATCCTCTCCAGGTGTTTTATTGTTCAGCAGCTTTTTAATATATCCTGTATTTCCTTTATTTCAAATGATTTTATCAGCTTGTTTTGCTCCTCTTCTTGCAATTTCGGCAGTTCCATTTTAGCTAAAAACTCTTCTATTTTGTCTTCTTTCCCCTCGTTCTCAGTTTGGTATAATTGTTCATAAAATTCCTTAAATTTCTCATTAATCTCCATTGGATTATATGTAATTTGTTTGTCCTTTTTCCTTGACGCCAATACCGTTCTTTTAGCTTGTTCTGTTTTAAGTTGCCAGGCTAATATTTTGTGCGTTTTTTCTCCTAGGTTTTGCTTTTTTTTTCATTATGTTCTTCTTCACCTTATATGTTTGTAATGTTTTGTATTTTTTTTTGTCTGCCAATTCTCTTCTTTTTGTTATATCTTCCCTTGTTGCTAGTTCTTTTTCTGTACTTATTATCTCCCTTTCCAACTGCTCTATTTCCCGATTGTAGTCCTTTTTCATCTTAGTTACATAACTTATTATCTGCCCTCTAATGAAGGCTTTCATTGTGTCCCATAGTATAAATTTGTCTTTCACTGGTTCTGTATTCTTTTCAAAGTACATTTTAATTTGGCATTCAATACATTCTAAATTCCTGTCTTTTAAGTAGCATGGAGTTTAATCCTCATTGATATGTTCTTGGTGGTATGTCCTCCAGTTCTATTGCTAATAACAGGGGTGAGTGATCAGATAGTAATCTAGCTTTATATTCAGTCTTCCTAACTAACTCTCCCTTGAATATGGGCTGACAACAAAAACACATCAATTCTTGAGTATATCCATAAGTTTCATTTCCTGCATTGATTTAACCATAAATTTGGCCACTTTATTCTTTTTGCTAGTCTTTTGTCCAGTTTTATCCAACTTTGGGTCCAAATCAAGGTTAAAATCCCCTCCTATCAACATATTCTCCTGCGTATCTACAATCTTCAAAAAAATATCTTGCATAAACTTTTGATCCTCTTCATTAGGTCTCTTCATATATATTGATCAAATTTCAGAATTCTGAATATATCTTACACTATCATTACATACCTCTCTGCTGGATCTATTATTTCCTCCTCTATTTTGATTGGTACATTTTTATTGATTAATATAGCTACACCTCTGGCTTTTGAATTATATCTTTGGCTTGGCTTCGCGGATGAAGATTTATGGAGGGGTAATGTCCACATCAGTTGCAGGGTTGTTTGTGGCTGACAAGTCCGATGCAGGACAGGCAGACACGGTTGCAGCGGTTGCAAGGGAAAATTGGTTGGTTGGGGTTGAGTGTTGGGTTTTTCCTCCTTTGTCTTTTGTCAGTGAGGTGGGCTCTGCGGTCTTCTTCAAAGGAGGTTGCAGCCCGCCGAACTGTGAGGCACCAAGATGCACGGTTTGAGGCGATATCAGCCCACTGGCGGTGGTCAATGTGGAAGGCACCAAGAGATTTCTTTAGGCAGTCCTTGTACCTCTTCTTTGATGCACCTCTGTCTCGGTGGCCAGTGGAGAGCACGCCATATAACACGATCTTGGGAAGGCGATGGTCCTCCATTCTGGAGATGTGATCTACCCAGCGCAGTTTGATCTTCAGAATGCTGCCGCTATGTGCCCTACCCAGTCTCTCCTTAATTTATTATGTTCCACTTCAGTTAGATGCGTGTCCTGCACAAATGCTATGTCTATTTTTTCTTTTTTCAGGAAATTTAATAGCCTTTTTCATTTAATTTGGTTATGTATTCCATTAATATTTATAGTCATATAGTTCAACATGGCCATCTCATATTCTGTTTACACCTCATTTCTACTTCCTCACCACCACCTTCCCCCTTTTCCTAATTTTCATCTCTCAGTTTTCCCTTTTTGAACTCAATGTGTGACAACACTTCTAAAACATAAAATACTTCAACAACTCCCACATCTAAAATTCCCTTAACCCCAAGTGACCCCCACCCCTCTGAGTTGCCCCTTGTCCCTTGCTGGGCAACCACAACTCCCCTCTCCATTTGGATTGCGAACCCGCTCGCAAGCGAGAAACTGATTTCGCAGTGACTATTATTCTCTCCCACCCAACCCCCTCCAGAAAAGACTTTTATCTTCACATATAACAAAGTTCATCCTCTTTTTTTTCTCCCCCTTACTTCATTTCTTCCCTTTCCCTTCTTTAGTTCTTAATTGTACATTATTTTTACATCTTTATATGTAGTTTGTCATCGTTCTTCGTTCTTATTACATCTCTTCATCTCTCTTTCTGTCCTGCAGATGTTCTGCAAATTCTCATGCTTTGTCCGGATCCGAGAACAGTCTGTTTTGCTCCGCCGGGATAAATATTTTAAACACAGCTGGATATCTTAACATAAATTTATATCCTTTTTTCCATAGGATCAATTTTGCTGTGTTAAACTCCTTCCTCTTATTTAGGAGTTCAAAACTTATGTCTGGGTAAAAAAATAGTGTTTGACCCTTGTATTCCAATGGTTTTTTGTCTTCTCTAATTTTATTCCTTGCCCTCTCCAGTATATTTTCTCTTGTCGTGTATCTCAGAAATTTTACTAAAACAGATCTTGGTTTTTGTTGTGTCCGTGGTTTCGGGGCTAGTGTTCTGTGTGCCCTTTCTATTTCCATTCCTTCCTGTATTTCTGGCATTCCCAGGACCTTTGGGATCCATTCTTTTATAAATCCTTTCATATTTGTGCCTTCTTCATCTTCCTTTAGGCCCACTATCTTTATGTTGTTTCACCTACTATAGTTTTCCATTATATCCATCTTCTGAGCTAACAACCCTTGTGACTCTTTAACTTTTTTGTCACTTTCTTCCAATTTTCTTCTTAAGTCATTCACTTCCATTTCTACAACCATTTCTCGTTCTTCCACATTTTCTAATCTTTTCCCTATTTCTGTCATGACCAGCTTTATTCTACTCACTTTTTCTTCTGTACTTTTCATTTTTCTTTTCATTTCATTAAATTCTAATGTCAACCATTCTTTTAATGCTCTCATTTGTTCTTGAACATTTTTTTAAATCTATATTCTGTCCATTTTACCTTCTATTCCTCTGTGCAGAGCTTGTTCTTCTTCTTCTTCCTCTTCTTCTGTGTCTGCACCTGTGTTTGAGTCTTCTACTTCTCTTCCTTGTATCTGTGTCTCTTCTGACTTTCTTGATGACCTGCTTGCCTCACCTTGCTGGGTGTTTTTTTGCATGGCTTTTTGCTGTTGATCCTCTTCTTCTGGGCTACTCATCTGTTGGGTCTCCTGTTGCTGTTCTTCTTTCCTATCACTCCCTTTCCTGTCGCTTTCCTCTTCTTCCAGCTGAGAGCCCTGATGTCTGGGATCTCTCAGCTGGTCGCGCTGTGTTAGTTTGCTCCTCAGCTGGGCCACCTTGCCGTCGGTGTTTTCTTTTTCCTTAGTGTGCGCATTACACATTTCTGTTTGGCTCAGAAAGCCATTTTTGCAGTCCAGCGGTTGGGAGGTCACGACTCTGTGGGGTCATCACCAACCTCGGGGAGCGGGCTCTTTTCTCCACGACGGCTCCCTGTTTCTTCATGCAGGTAAGGCCTTTCCTTTCTCTTCCGGTGTCTTTTCTTTTTTTCCTGTTGTTTTTACTTTTTCCTTCTTGGGTGCCATTTTCTTTATTTTCTCCACAATTTTATCTTTTATTTGTTGTGTTTTGTGTTTCTTGAACTTTGTGTTCTCTTCACTTTATTTCTTCTTTTCTGGAGAGCGATGGTATTCTCCTACCGGCCACTACTCCATCACGTGACTCCTCTAATGTGAGATACTTGAGGGGACAATTTACTTATACTAAAATTCTTAAGAGAATATGCGAGAGAATTAGAAGGTTTAGAGAAGGATATTACAAAATTGGAAAAGGAATACAATAAAAATATAAAATGTTAAAGAATAAAAAGTTACAATATAATACACAACAAACATATAGAACGGAAAAAATGATACTGAAAACTAAACAAAAATATTATGAGCTCAGAGAACGGCCACACAAAGTGTTATCTTGACAGGTAAAAGCAAAGGAGTCATCCAGAAAGATAAATGCAATAGAAACAGAAACGGATATGATAACATAGAATCAAGAAGAACTAAATAATATGTTTAGACAATACTATATGAAACTATATAAATCAGAATTAGGAGATGAAAACGAGATGGAAGAATCTAACAAATGTTGAACTTTCTAAATTAGAAGAGAGAAAAAGATGACTTAGATACACTTTTTATAAGGGAAGAAATGGAGAAAACCTCAGGTACTTTACAAGCTAATAAATTCCTGGGGGTAGATGGGTTCCCTCCACATTCTATAGACAATTTGAAGATTTGTTGATGGATGTGTTGGACCAGGTGGTGGAGTCCCAAACCCTCCTGGAAATTTTTTCAACTGTTATAATTACAGTGTTACCAAAGAAAGGTAGAGACCCACTAAAAACCTAATCATATCGACCAATATCACTCCTGAATGCAGACTATAACATTCTAGCCAAGCCACTAGCCAACAGATTGGGTATTTCCCAAAATTAATACATCCAGATGAGGTAGGACTTGTTAAAGGAAGTCCATGTAGATTATTCAATTTAATACGTATGGAAAAATCAAGGTTGAATCCAAGCATAACTATTTATCAAGATGCAGAAAAGGCATTTGACCAACTTGAATGGTCTTTCTTATATAAGACATTGGAAAAATTTGGTATATAAAATTCATAAATTTGATTAAAACTTTATCATAAGCCACAAGCTAAAATTGTAACTAATAACCAATGTCATCTACTTTTCCCTTGAGTAGATCGAGTAGACAGAGGTGTCCCCCATCTCCACTATTATTCATATTTGCTATTGAACCTCTGGCAGAGATTATAAGAAGAGGACCGGATATTTAAAGGCTTCAGTTGGACAGGAAGAACATAAAATTAGTTTATTCGCTGATGATGTGCTATTAATATGTTTAACCCAGCTGAATCACTGATAAGATTATAAACAATATTAGAAAAATATGGAAGAATATCAGGATATAAAATAAACTTGGGTAAAAATGAGGTAATGCCATTGCAGAACTTTGATTATTAAAAATACCAAAAAGGTAGCATATTTAAATGGAAGAAAGATGGAATTAAATATTTAGGAATAATGACAGATAATAATTTACAGAATTTATATAAGCTTAATTATACCCCTCTACTAGAAAAAAATAGAAAAAGATCTACAGAAATGGAAAGATCTGCCAATAACATTAATAGGAAGGGTAAATTATATAAAAGTGGTAATGTCAAGACTGCAGAATCTCTTTCAATTGTTGCCTATTGTACTAACTAATTATTTAATTATTACATAATTGTATAAGACAATTCCTATGGAATAACAACGTAAAAAGAATTGCACTGGAAAAGTCAACATGGGACTATAAACTGGGAAGACTTAGACATCTGGGTTTTAAGAAGTATTGTCTTTTGGCACATGCAAGATTTCTATAATTTTTCATTGAAGAAAACAATCCCCCTTCGTGGATTCAAATGGGTCTGAATTCAGTCAAGAAGAAGACAATGAAGGACTTGATTTATATGTGCAATGTTAAGTCAATAACAAAAAAAATGGATAATCCTGTATTAATACACACGATTAGAATATGTCAAGAAATAAATGAATGTATTGGGAGGGTGGGGGGAAAGCAGGTATATCACTGAGGACACCATATGTAAAAATGTGCTACTGCATATGAACCTGGGTAAAAAATGTTGAAATCATGGCATGACAAAGGAATAAGATATGTTGGAATATGGAAGGATCTCTTGTCTTTTGAACAATTAAGAAATAATTGTGGAGTAGCTAATGGGACATTCTTCTGCTTTCTCCAGTTAAGATCGTTCTTAAGAGAAAGATGGGGACCAAACATGGCCCCACCTGAAATTAGTGAGATGGATAAATGATTTGGCTGGGGAACACACCTAAATTTATATCTAGGATTTACTTTGCTCTCCAAAATGAAAGTGGAAGCCAGGTTTACAGAGATCAAGAGAGAGATGGGAGTCAGATTTAGGAGTTGCAATAATGGAAAGATTCTGGTCTGATTGGTGTTTGGATAGTACGAAATCAATTATAAATGCAAGTTACAAATTAGTACAATATAATTTTCTACACCACTTATACCTCACATCATAGATGTTGCATAAATCAAAATCAGAAATATCGGTTGTGTTTTTAAATGTGGAATATAAAAAGGAATGTTTGTAAATGCTACGTGGTCATGTGTGAAGGTGAGACCTTTCTGGCAGGATATTACTGAAATACTAACAAAGATAACAGGAGTGGCCTTCGCGGACAACCTGGAGCTTTATCTTTTGGACAATTTTATTGAAATAAGTAATAAACTAACTAAATTCCAAATTTTATTTGTTAAAATCCATTTTTTGTGGCAAAAAAATGTTGCAATTACTTGGAAGTCCAACTCCCATCGACAAAGAGCACGATGGAAGACAGAGACGAAAAGTTGTATTCCTATGGAAAAAATTCACAAATAATCTAAAAAATAAATACGACGTATTTATAAAAATATGGCAACCATATGTGGACTATATAGGGGCCCAAATAAAAAAAATTTGCTATTATTATAAAGATATGGGACCTCCCAAGTGAAGATTTTCTTTCTTAAACCCAATTGTAAGCCCTGATGGTGTACAGATTTATACTGGAAATGGGGAGGGAGGGAAGGGGTTGCCGTGTTTTGTAAGAAATATTTTTTTTTCAATGAAAAATTTTGACGTATATGGAAAAAATTTAAATATTCAAAAAAATGACAAAAATGTAAAAAAAGTTTTTTTAACCTACAAAAATATTAACAGTTTTAAAGAAAAATATAGTCAACACTTGACAAATATATAAACAGTTTTTTCACTACAAAAAAGTGTAACGCTTGAAATTAGGTTCAAAAATAAAAATTATAAAAGGAAAATACAGTCTACAAATGAATTTCTTTGTGATAAGATCACCTGTATTGAGTGTGGTTGTTTGTTGCCTCTGTGCAGCTTATGCACACATGCACAGAAAAGCCCGCTAAACTTAAGAAGTCTGAGAGTCCGGATTCTCGGGTGGTCTGGATTTCTGGTATCTAGATTTTTGGAGTTTATAACATAAAAATATTGACACAATTTAATGAAACTGGTTCAATTAATGAAAAGGGTCAGAAGACAAGGTAGTCTTGTCTAATCAGTGTTGATCATTATGCACCATTTTGCCCTTTTACATAAATCTCACCCTCAGTTCAGAATAGTTGTCAACCAAGCCTTATAATTTTGGAGTTTTTCCACAATTTTTTAAAAGTATATGCTTACCAGCATTTGATAGAATTGTAATTGTTAAAATAATTTGTTGTCTGCTTTAAAAGTGGTTTTGTGATCTGTGCACCAACCAATGTAACTTATCCTCAGATTACTGAGTTAATAAGTTGAAAATATTTTAAGTAAGATATTGTTCATATAGGGAAAAACAGAAAGGTAGAACTTCACTGGTAGGAGGACTTGCATTGCTACAATAACATAATTCTGTCATTCCATCTCATTTGGCAAGAGCAACCAGGTTATTTCATAAATCATGCCCGTCGTTGTTGATGCATTCCATCTGCTCTATCAGTTCATACCACACTCTGTAGTCTATAAATCCCTCGCTTCAGTCCATCTGTTTTTCCTGACTTGCAATTGTTTCAACATTAAATTTGTAACACTGAAGTTTTCAGAGAAAAAAGAAAGCATCTGTTTTGAATTAACAACTGAGTCAAATATGTTTTGCATCGAGCTATAAAACAAAATTCTACTGAACAGAAATTATTACATTGCAAAATATAGCCCTGTGTGTATTTTTTAAAGGATTTTGGAGATAGTTTAAATACTTTTTTTTTAACTAATTCTGTAAACATAAGTGTATTAACTACAAATATTTCATCATGTCACCCAATGGGTGAAAATTTTGTGCCAATTTTTGCTGTTCATTTTGCCTTCTGCAGTTAAATATGAACCAAGTTTTAAAATTATTGCAGAGAGGGAGCAGGTTGTGTATTTGGAGTCTGAAACCACAGATCCAAGAAGTAAAATTCAAAGATAGTTGTTATGATGCGCTGGGTGGCACTACTGGTCAAGTTGCTGCCTCACAGTTCCACTGACCTGAGTCCTATCTTGACCCTCGGTGCTGATGGTGTGAAGTTAGCACATTCTCTCAGCAACTATAGCTTCCCCCCACATGGATAATTTCCCATCAATTCAGTGTGAAGGTGAGTGGTGAGATCTGGACATGAATAATGACATGGGATTAGTTTAGAGTAAGTGCAAATAGGTGCTTGATTATTGGTGCATATTGGTGAGTCGTGGAGCCTGTATATAATCTATGATCACCACAAGGCCAACGTACAAGGTTGGCTTTCTACCTTGGAATGCCAGGATGTAATTTTTCAACTTGCTCCGAGAAGAATTTGAATCATTCAGGATAGGCATCGAACATAGAATATGACAGTACAGTACAGGTCCTTTGGCCCTCGATGTTTTGCCAACCTATATATTCTTACCAAAAAAAACTAAACCCTTCCTAGCTCATAACCCTCTGTTTTTTCTTTGAACCATGGGCCTGTCTACGAGTTGCCTAAATGCCCCTAATGTTCCAGCCTCCACCAACAACCTTGGCAATGCATTCCAGGCACCCACAACTCTCTGTGTAAAAATGCTTACCCCTGATGTCTCTGATAAACTTTCCTCCCTTCACTTTGTACAGATGACCTCTAGCATTTGCTACTCCTGCCCTGGGAAAAAAGTGATGACTGCCAACCTTTGTCTCTCAGAATCTTGTCGGCCTCTATTAGGTCACCTCTCATCCTTCTACACTCTCAAGGGAAAACCCTAACTCTGCTAATCTTGCCTTATAAAACTTATTTTCCCATTCAGGCAACATCCTGATAAATCTCTGCACCCTCTCCATAGCTTCCACATCCTTCCTGTAATGAGGTGACCAGAACAGAACACGATATAAGTGTAGGCTCACCAGAGATTTGTAGAGTTGCAACATGACTTCTCAATTCTTGAACTCAATTCCCTGACTAATGAAGCCCAGCATCCCCAGGTCTTCTTAACTATGTAGTCAATCTGCGCGACATATATGGATTTGGACCCCAAGGTATTCTTAAACATTACAGATGATTTCCAATCCTAGCCTCTGTCCTAACTTCAGCTATCTTGGGAAGCAGTCCCCTTGTGTGTCTGGGGGCTTGGGTAGTTCAACCTAAATGCCCTCTCCAGTTAGCTTCTGTGTGTTTTGCAAAAAATGTTAAATTTACCTTATGCTCTTCATTTCTTTTGGGTGATGGAGTAGAATGGAGGGCATCATACTTGAGATTAATGGAGTAGAATGGAGGGCATCATACTTGAGATTAATGGAGTAGAATGGAGGGAATCATACTTGAGATTAATGGAGTAGAATGGAGGGAATCATACTTGAGATTAATGGAGTAGAATAGAGGGAATCATACTTGAGATTAATGGAGTAGAATGGAGGGCATCATACTTGAGATTAATGGAGTAGAATGGAGGGAATCATACTTGAGATTAATGGAGTAGAATGGAGGGAATCATACTTGAGATTAATGGAGTAGAATGGAGGGAATCATACTTGAGATTAATGGAGTAGAATGGAGGGCATCATACTTGAGATTAATGGAGTAGAATGGAGGGAATCATACTTGAGATTAATGGAGTAGAATGGAGGGCATCATACTTGAGATTAATGGAGTAGAATGGAGGGAATCATACTTGAGATTAATGGAGTAGAATGGAGGGAATCATACTTGAGATTAATGGAGTAGAATGGAGGGAATCATACTTGAGATTAATGGAGTAGAATGGAGGGAATCATACTTGAGATTAATGGAGTAGAATGGAGGGCATCATACTTGAGATTAATGGAGTAGAATGGAGGGAATCATACTTGAGATTAATGGAGTAGAATGGAGGGCATCATACTTAAGATTAATGAATTTGCAGAGTGAGCATATCTTGACATTAGTTATAGCTGTATGACATGGAAATAGGCCTGGTCACCAAGTTTAATCACCCATTTACATATTACTTGACATATTAGTTATAGTTGTATGACATGGAAATAGGCCTGGTCACCAAGTTTAATCACCCATTTACATATTACTTGACATATTAGTTATAGTTGTATGACATGGAAATAGGCCTTCTGGTCACCAAGTTTAATCACCCATTTACATATTACTTGACATATTAGTTATAGTTGTATGACATGGAAATAGGCCTTCTGGTCACCAAGTTTAATCACCCATTTACATATTACTTGACATATTAGTTATAGTTGTATGACATGGAAATAGGCCTTCTGGTCACCAAGTTTAATCACCCATTTACATATTACTTGACATATTAGTTATATGACATGGAAATAGGCCTTCTGGTCACCAAGTTTAATCACCCATTTACATATTACTTGACATATTAGTTATAGTTGTATGACATGGAAATAGGCCTGGTCACCAAGTTTAATCACCCATTTACATATTACTTGACTTATTAGTTATAGTTGTATGACATGGAAATAGGCCTTCTGGTCACCAAGTTTAATCACCCATTTACATATTACTTGACATATTAGTTATAGTTGTATGACATGGAAATAGGCCTTCTGGTCACCAAGTTTAATCACCCATTTACATATTACTTGACATATTAGTTATAGTTGTATGACGTGGAAATAGGCCTGGTCACCAAGTTTAATCACCCATTTACATATTACTTGACATATTAGTTATAGTTGTATGACATGGAAATAGGCCTTCTGGTCACCAAGTTTAATCACCCATTTACATATTACTTGACATATTAGTTATAGTTGTATGACATGGAAATAGGCCTTCTGGTCACCAAGTTTAATCACCTATTTACATATTACTTGACATATTAGTTATAGTTGTATGACATGGAAATAGGCCTGGTCACCAAGTTTAATCACCCATTTACATATTACTTGACATTAGTTATAGCTGTATGACGTGGAAATAGACCTTCTGGTCACCAAGTTCAACCACCCATTTACATTGTCTCCACATTTATAGCAACACCCCAAAGTCTCCCACTCACCTACACATAAATGACAATTTACTGTGGCTAATTAAGTTACTGATGTGCAAGATGAGGGGAGGAAACTTGAATGCCTGGAGGAATTTCACATTGTCATAGGATATACAAATTTCTCAGACAGCACAGAATTTAACCTGGCTCACTGGAGCTTTAAGACTACAGCATCACTAAATGCACCTGTGCACACCCCAATGTGTTATTTTTTTTGTCTATACAAAAATGACAATGAGGTAAACAAGAAAATCTGTGGATGTTGTTGTCTAGTACACAAGTGCGGGAGAAACTCAGCAGGTCACACAGCATCCATTGAAAGTGAAAGGTAGTTGATGTTTCAACTTCAAGATAATTGCACAGGTACAACCTAATAAAACAGCATTCTCCGGTCCTCGGTGCAAAAAAAAACTATGTAAACGCACAACCAGACATGTACACATGCAGACGAGTGATACATATGTCGAACAAATATATATATATAAAAATAAATAAATCTTGTTTCATGAACATGAGAGATACAAAGGGTTAGTGTGAGCAGTTCCTTTGGTCATTCACATTCTCACTGGCGATGGGAAGAAGTTGTTCCTCAGCCTGGTGGTGCTGGCTCTGATCCTCTTGCATCTCTTTCCCAATGGGAGCAGCTGAAAGATTTTGGACGTCCTCTTTAGACAGTGATCCCAGTAGGTCATGTCAATGGAAGAGGAAGGAGTTCCCAATGATCCTCTCTGCCCTTCTTATAGTCCTGTGGATTGACCTCCAATCCTGGCCGTCGGCCAGGATGCTCTCAGTAGACTTCCTGTGGAAGGTTGACATAATGGTAGCTAGTAGCCTTGCCTGCTTCAGTCTTCTCAGGAAGTGCAGTTGCTGTGGCTCCTTCCTGACAAATGAGTAGATGTTGCGTGTCGAGGTTAGGTCTCTTTTTGAGTGGAGTTTCTACTACCGAGTTATTAATGTGTAATGGAGGATGGGTCGTTCCTGGTCCTTCTGAAGACCATGATCATTTCCTTGGCCTTGTCCACATTGAGATTCAGGTTGTTATTGTCACACCATGTCATGAAACTTTCTACCTATTCTCTTAGTACAACTAATTGTGGCTGATGGGACCAACGACTGTTGTGTCACCTTCAAAGGAGATGACTCTGTTGGAGCTGGATCTGGTGTTTCAGTCATGGGTCAGTTGGATGAATAAGAGTGGGCTGAGCGCACAGCCCTGAGGTGCTCCAGTGCTCAGTGTGACAGTGCTCAACATTCTGCTGCCAAGGTGATTTTTCTATGAGGAAGTCCAGGATACAGTCACAGAGAGGGGTGTTGGGTGTTAAGTTCCAGCAAGGACAGCTCTTCCACCAGTCTCTGGTGAATGATTGTATTAACTGCTGAGTTGGTCAATGTACAGCAGCCTGGTGTATGGGATGTTGTTCTACAGGTGAGCTAGGAAGGAATGAAGGGACAAGGCTATAGCTTTGTCTGTGGAATGGTTCAGTCTATAGGCGAATTGAACTGGGAGGTGTGCTTTGATGCATTCCATCACCAGAAGCTGTTGCATTTCATAAAAGTTGAAGTCAGTGCCATGGGTGATATTCATTGAGGCCTGTTACTGATGCTCTTTTTGATACCGGGATGATGGTGGCTGTTTTGAAACCCGTGGGGACAATGGACTGTGTAGTGACATGTTGAAGATGTCCATAAGCACCTTCGTCAGTTGGTCTGTGCATCCTTCATTACCCGACCAGGTATGTTGTCTGATCCCCCTGCCTTGTGTGGGTTCACCTTGGCCATGGTCATGCAGGGGGTCGCGGAGCTTTGACTCTTTTTCAGGAGTTTGTGGCACTCCAGAGGAAGGGCTCAGGCCAAAACATCAACTGCATTTAACTTTCTAACTTTGGATGATGCGTGACCTGAGTTTTTCCACCACTTTAATGTGCTGTAAAAAATGACAAATTGTAATTGTATCATTTGAGAATAGTGTTAAACTAACTTGTTATACTGAAGAATAATGTCATGAATGAAGTAACAGTGTCATGAATGTGTAATTATGTTTATTTTGTTTCATCTTCTAAAGAAACCTTCAGGTATGAGGATATTTTCCTTCCAACCCAGTTCTGCATCTGATGGGGCCAATGTAATTGGTTTACTTGTGAACCTTTTGAGCAAAACAAATCGTGTATGATTTGCTGTTGTAATAAGAAAGCTGCATCATTATACTTTGTAACAGCAACTTTGGGTTGTCATCCAATTGTGAATCATTGGTGAAATCTTATAGTTGCTTTCTATAATTCAGTCCTCTACACGTTAGCAACCTTTTCCCCGTAGCCGAGAGAAATCTGTTGAGTTGAGGAAAATTTCTGGTGTTAACAAAGAGTTTTATTGTCAACTATGAAAAAGTTTAATTTAGGGTGAGGTCAAAAAGAGCATTTCAGGAGATGTTATGCTTCAAATATAGCTATGCACATTCTGCAGAAACTTTGTAAAGTATGAAAAATGTATTTTTACAATTTATTGGATTTCAATTACTTAATCTTATATGTGTTTCAGTCTCCTCTTTTGTTAAATCCTAAAGTATCAAGTTATATTGTCAAATTTGTGATTGGCTGCTTGTCTGCCTTGGTTTAGTTGAGAACTTCGACTGGTCATCGATGTTAACCAAATGGTCAAAATAGGAAGTCGAAAGCCCCTTTTACATAGAAGCCTCAAGTCAGCTTTCCTCTGGCTTTTATGCATTTCATTACCTTCATGAATGCAGAAAAGGTGGATTGGCAGGTCTATTTTGTTCTGTCTTTCCTCCGCCAAGGAACCTAGTGTCAGAGATGGAGCTAAGCCACACCACCTCCTGCGTAAACTGACGAGCGCTGAAACCAGCTCAAAAGGAGGATGACTGACGACGTTCTCAGCCTGCGACCGAAATTCACGAATTTTAAAATTAACCATCTACGAACTCAGCAGTTAACCCTTTGTGAGCCTGGGAATGAACTGCTTCTTACGAGCAAGGCACGTCCAGTGTGTCTGCAAACTGGGGTGATAGCATTTGTACCTGCTGCTCAGCCTCCATTTTTGTGTTCAGAGCAATTTAACTTCCCAGTGCATATGTTTTATATCTCAGCGGAGTGCGGTGCTGCTGTGCCTCACGTCCCACCCTTTTTGTTCTGGGAAGCCAGCTCGCTACGTAAAAGGACTTAGCATTCAACTTTCAGCTTGAACACTGAATCTGCCTTTCTGATTCGCCTTTTACATAGATTGTGAGTTGGGCAATACGGCAGCTTCTTGATGCAAAAACCCTATGTGGCAGTGATGGAGATGCATCTTTCTTCAGATTAGTGGCAAATGCATTCACTTCATTGACTCTGAAACCCAAGCCAATGACCCTTAGCATTGTTGTCAGAATTGGGGGATAAAGAGAGTGGCTTTTCTGCGTGGAGAAAGGATTTACAAGGTGCAAGCATGAGACTAACAAGTGTCAAGGCTTGCTGTTGTGAAATTCTTCAAGTAAAACAGGGATTCAACAAGAAAGATGTGGTTTATTACGCTTTTTTGCTCCCATCAGTTTGGAACCTAAATTGCTCATATTTTTTGGTAGCTCCTTTTTGTTTAATTTGCTGCGCAGAACTTCAGCAACTATAAGGTTCATCCTGGCGATGCCTTTATGACCAGCTCCCATCCGCATCTCAGCATGTTAACCAATGTTTGTCTTCATTGTCAGTCATTCCTTGGCCTTGCTACTCCTTTGCAACTTCACCCAATGCACCCTTGACACTGGTGATTGATCTCTAGTGGTTCCTACATGCTCAACATTTAACATTTGATGACAAAGCTTTTGGATGTCTGTCTTCTAACCTGTGGAATGTCATCCATGGTCATTTTCATATGCTTTCTGGCCTCTGTGCAAACATCACATCACATTGTTTCTCATGTATTGCTGGATGGGACTAATCCTTAAAAGGATGAGGGAAAGGTGCAGAGACATGAAATACTGTTTGATAAGAGGAAAAAGAAACTGAGCAGATGAGAAAGATACTTTGGGTGAGGGACATAAAGACAAGGTATTAAATGACATTGATCAAAATATATTTTCTCAATTTAACCACGTTCATATTGATGAAAAATAAAGGCAAAGACAGGAGCAAATAAAATATGACCGCTTGTGACATGGAAATATAGCACCAAGGGGACAGGCTGGGTTTGAATAACCTTTTTAATTGTTTTCCTTTTTAGAAATAAGGCCTTGCAATACATAAGCTTGATTGGGTATAAGCTAATAAAAATTATATTTCTGGACAGTGAACGTGGGGTGAATGTTTTTAGGCTGGATTTATATTTGAAAACTTTTTCAAAGCTGTATACCAATGATTAAGATTAATTGTGGACAATAATAATCCATAGTGTAAGACATTGGGAGTGCCATTTCCACATGAAGATTAGGTTATTGCGATTGACTTGTTACTGGGTGTTTGTTGTGACGAGGACAAAGCTGGGAATTTTCAGGGTATGTTGAATTTACATGCATGTTCCATAATCTTTCTGTAGACACAAATGTTCGTAAGATGGAGCTTTATTCCATAAAGACTTTGTTCAGACAGTGTGGTGTAAGGACAAGCACTTGAGGAAAATTCACATTGTGTTATTCATAAATGGAAGTGTAACTTGGTTGTGGGCTATGAGTTCCTATTACTTCCTATCAATTTTCATAATTTTCAATATATCCTTGGTAATCGTGTTCTATTTTTCTTTATAAAGCATGTTGATATTTTTTCTCTCAGTGCTTTGGCAAGAGAATCACCAGGAGTGTCTTATCATTTTAATATTGTTCCTTCAGTTATACACTCAGCTACATCGCAGCCCTTTCCACAATTTTCCGGCCTTTTAGCAGCTTCATCCAAAAATGGAACATCAGTTTCTTCATCTGTGACCCCAGCTTTTCGCAAATAAATATCAGCAAAAGTAAATTTATGATCTTTGGTTTGTTACGAGCCCAGAGGACTCCAAAACCCAGCAGCAATAGAAATTCACCAACACAATGGTTACTTGAACAAAAGTTGCTTTTAATTTTCTTTAAACATAATAACAAGATCAAACTTTAACTTATTGCTATTAACTTAACCCCCTTCTAATTCTCAGCACATGTGTATGTAATGCGTAAATGTTCAGGAAAGTTAGTTGTTTCACAATCCAATCATTCATTTCTCACTTCTCCAAGTTCATCGGTATCAGGCAATTCTTATTCTGTGCACTTAATTTAACATTTATGAATCTTCACCAGGCTCTGGTGCTTAAAGTTAAATGGTTACCACTCAGGAAAGTTCTTGTTGGTTTTAGAGAGATATATGTTGCTCATTGGGCACACACAAACTGATTTCCTCCAATCAGCCATTTCAGTGTCTTGCCAAATAAACTTGCCCCATCATGGGTCTTCCAACTGATAACCTCTTCCAGGTCACCACAGAGTTCCTCTTGTTTCCCTTATTTCAGGAGAAACACTCTAGCCATCCATTTCCTCTTGAAAGGATTTACAAGGGTTTTGAATAGGCTGCACTCAGAACTTACAACCCATCTTCAAAATGGGGTCGACAAACAATCCTGTCAGCTTGCCATTTTTCAGCCTCAACTGCTCCTGTAGAACTGGCTTACCTCTCTCTCTCTATCTGTCAGAGAAGAGCCCTGTTTTTTTTTTATTCTCTCTGCTTGTAAAAACCAAAAGCCTCTCCCAAGGCTCCAGACCCAATCTTTGAAAGATCTTAACTGAGCTTTGGCTTTATTGACTATTC
Organism: Narcine bancroftii; assembly: GCF_036971445.1. Taxonomy (NCBI): domain Eukaryota; kingdom Metazoa; phylum Chordata; class Chondrichthyes; order Torpediniformes; family Narcinidae; genus Narcine; species Narcine bancroftii. The sequence goes on from NC_091482.1 coordinate 45,267,643, forward strand.
AAAATAGATCAGCATTCATCATTGCTTCAGCAAAGCCAACCAGAGCCTCAACGTCTAGCTTCAGCAAAGCTTTTGCATTTTAAATGAGATGTCTTTTGTGATGTGTTACTCTATTTGTGAAGTGACCTACACTAAACCCCCCGCAATCTATCTCTTTTAAAGACATATTTATTCACAACCATTCTAATAGCCCCCATAACAGGTTCTCGTTGCAAATTTTGTTCCTGAACAATTCCTACTTCATCCCTTTTCCTACTAATGTCTGAAATAGAATTAGATTGTCACATTTTTGACTGTGATATATATTTTTGATCCTGTTTCTGTGCAATCACAGGCTCTTTCCATTCCATCACACAACCCAACTCCATGTGCCTTAGCTCACCTTCAGTCTGTTTTATCTCTGAACTTGACTCCAGTTTGCCACACCTGGAACTGCCATGGATCAAAAATTAGTGACAGATACAGCAAAGGCTAGGAATAAACAAGTCCTTTTTGGGTTGGCAGACAGTGACGATCAGTTCTTAGACCCCAGCTATTATATTCTATATCAACAGTTTGGCCTTTTAGGACCAATAACATATTTTGAGTTCACTGATCATTTTCTAAATTAAGTGGGGTTGAGCACATGGACAAAAGTACAAAGTGGGTTTTTTAAGCGAATCTGGTCAGGTTCAATGAGTGATGGTGTATATTTCTAGTGTTTATACATTTTACTTTTCTGGTAATATTAAATTGCATATGTCATCTATTTGCACCTCCCTTGGACACACATTCATGAGCCTCTACCAGCCCCATTTAACCAGCGCCACCACCAAGTCAATTATTTAAGCTTAACCTCCCTTGGTCTCTACTCTATCACTTTTGTTCTCTTTGCATTTTTAGTTCCAACCCTTTCTGTGAAGCTTAAAATTATGGTTTTGAACTTTTCTTAATTTGTCCTGAAACAGCTTTGTTCATCTTTTTGTGGATTCTGTCTGACCTGAATATTTCCATAATGTTCTATTTTTATATCTTAATGCTGTCTTTTGAAGAGGAATCCCTCATAGTAAAAATATTTCTGTGGACAATCGCCATTATATAAGAACCACAACATCTATTTTGTCCTAAAACCGGTTTGTGTGAAATGTTTTTTCGTAACCGGTCAAATTCTGTAGAGTCAAGCCCCAGATTAAAATTTGTGCCCTTTCTTGTGCATTTTCCTGAATCATTGCCAAGCAATATTTCTTTCAAGTTTTGCCCACAATTTTGTACTGAATAGTTCAAAGACATCTGTTTTATTTCAGCATTCATTGCTAAATCAGAATAGTTAGGTTCTTAACAAAAGCGTTTTTAAAGATTTCCCTTGTATCAAGTTTTCATTGCAAAATGAAGTAAATTGTTAAATGAAATGTGAAGTGAAAAGAGGAAAGATTTGACTGATGGTAGGTTGTTGGGTCTTTTAGAGTTCTGTACCTCAAAGGGCTACAGAGATTCAGTCATAGTCTTGATTGATAATTTTCTGGAACTGAAATTAATGGATGGACATAATAGTGCAGATATTTGGCACTGAGGCACAAGTGCATCTCTGGTTTTGATTGAGAGGCAGAACAGGCGAGAAGGACCAGAGGATCTGCTCCTGCTCCAAATTATTTAATGCCCCAATACTCAGGACACCATGTATGTTTGTTTATTAACCTCTAAAATACCATTTAAATTAAATGGCAGGTTCAATAAAATTAGTTATTTTGGTTTTGTTAAAACTAAATGTATGCTCTATATTAATCAGTGAGAGACTTGGGTGTAAACATAAGCGGATGATCTTTGTGTACACCATTGCATGAATATAATTGGTATTCATTCCAAATAGTGCAGTGATAGTTTGGTATCCCAGTGGCAGAATTTCTGCATTTTGAAGATCGGTTTGTGGAGATGAATACAGCGGAGTTTGTGGAGAGACTTGGATAGATCATTTTTTGTTTGTTGAAGTGGTGAAGACTTATTTTTATTTTCATTAGTTTATACTGCTTTGGTGAACCCAGTAGTTTGAGGTTATTCTTAAAGTTTTCATTTATGTTGATAGAACAATTTAGATTGTCCATAGAATCAGAATCAAGATTTTTATGGCAACATCATAGCGCAAAGATATATATTATAACCATCTTATGGCATTACTATAAAAAATAAAATATTAATAGTGCTAGAAAAGTGCGGCAGTGTCTTTGATTCATTGATTATTCAGGAATCCGATGGTAGTGGGGAAGAAGCTGTCTTTGTGCCATTTAGTGCTTGTCTTTAAGCTCCTGTTCCTTTTCCCTGATGGTAGCAGAGTGAAGAGGTCATGGCCTGGGTAATGGGGAGGGGATAGGGGTCTTAGAGGATAGAGGCTGCTTTTTTTAAGAGACCGCCTTATGTAGATCTCAATGGAGTGAAGTCTGGTAAATGTCGCAGGCCGAGTTAACCCTCTGGAGTTTATTCTTGTCCTGAGAGTTGGCACCTCACAAAGTATAGCCGCTGGCGAGTCTTCTTTGTTCCAATGTCAGCGCATCCTTCCTTAGATAAGGGGCCCAAAAACTGCTTGCAATGCTCCACTTGTAGTATGACCAAAGCCCTATAAAGCCTCAGTATTACATCTTTCCTTTTATATTCTAGTACTTCCGAAATGAATGCCAACTTTGCATTTGCCTTCTTTACTACTGGCTCCAATGCAAGTTAACCTTTGGACCTCCATTTTCTAAATTTAGAACATAGTCTGTGCTTTTATCCTTCTATCAAATTGCATGACCATATACTTCGCTGTATTCATCTGTTGCTTCTTTGCCCATTCTCCCAACCTACCTCAGTCTCTCTCCAGACTACCCACCCCTCCATCTATCTTCACATTATCCACAAAGAGCCACAAAGCCATCAATTCCGGCATCAAATTCATTTATGTACAACATGCAAGTGTCAGACCCAATATCGAACCCATTTGGAACACCACTAGTCACTGGCAGTCAGTCTGAAAAGGCCCCATTTATTTCCACTCTTTGCCTTCTACCAGTCAGTCGATCTTCTATCCATGCCTTTCCTGGAATACCATGGTCTCCTATCCTGTCAAGCAGCCTCATCTTGTGAAAGGCTGTCTGAATATCCAAGTAAACAACATCCTTTGTGTGTTCTGCTCATTACTTCCTCAAAGAATGCAAATAGATTTGTCAGGCGAGATCTCTGTTGAAAGAAACCATGTTGACTTTGGCATATTTTATCTTGTGCTTTCAGAATGTGCTCATGTTTCATGTACTCAGAAACCTAATTCTGAATATGAACTCTAGAATCTTGCCAACTACTGAAGTCATGCTAATTTGCTTATCATTAAAGAGTGCAGTGCACCTCACTGACAAAAGGCAAAGGAGGAAAAACCCAACACCCAACCCCAACCAACCAATTTTCCCCTGCAGCCGCTGCAACCGTGTCTGCCTGTCCCGCATCGGACTTGTCAGCCACAAACGAGCCTGCAGCTTACGTGGACTTTTACCCCCTCCATAAATCTTCGTCCGCGAAGCCAAGCCAAAGAAAGAGTGCAGTGAAATTTACAATTTTACAATCCTCTGCAACCATTGCAGACTCCAGCAATTCGTGATAGATCACTGTTGGTGCATTTACAATCTCTTTAGCTGTCTCTTTCAGAACCCCGGGGTGTCATCCTTCAACTTTCTAAGCACCACCTCCTTCGTAATAGCTGGTAAACCAAACATTCCTTGTTCATCAGAATTTTAAAATGAGCAGTTGGATGTTCATTGAAATGGTGGGGTGGGGGGGGGGGGCGGAGAGAGAGAGTAAAGTGGTAATGTTATGTAGCAATCCTTGAGCCAATGAGTTTGAAAGAATTTTCTCTTTACTTCCGAGGCTGTTGTGGTTCTCAGCAGTCTATTGGTATTTCTATTTCACTTAGTTAAAGCCTTAAGTATATGTCGAGATTTAGTGGAGCAAAATGTCAAATTACTTCTTATAGTACAATTGTATATAATTATCTTTCAAATAACATGAAACAATTTTTTTTCTTCTCCCTTGTCTCATTTTGGTGTGGCATTGAAATTCCCTGCTTCCTTTGGGCAAAGAAACATTGTGTTCTGGAATTAAATCTCCACAGAGCAGAATTGAGAGGATTATTTAATTAAAGTGGCTGTGCTTGTGATGTGAAGATTATTAGCATTTCCTTTCTTGGTCTCTACACATGTAGCAGTGAATGTTAACATAAATAATGAGCTCTACCTCTGTTAGATTGGAACATTTTCCTTAACTATATCTTAAGAATTTTTTTTGCAAAATTTTTATTTTGAAAACTTATTTTTCTTTCCTTCAACTCTTTAACCTTAAGGGAGAAAGCCTCTAGGTATATTTTCTGTGCTGGAAATATACTAATTTATGCTCACCAATAATTAGTCAGTACTTCATAGAATGTAGAATGTTACAGCAAAATGCAGGCCCTTCACCCCATGACTCAACAAACTAAACCTTTCTGACCTTACACCCCTAACCCTCTATTTTTCTTGTATCCATGTGCCTGCCTAAGAGTCTTTTAAAAGTCCCTATTGTACCAGCCTCCACCACCACCCCCAGCAATGCATTTCCATGTCCACTACTTTTGATTTTAAAAAAATTACCCCTGGTATCACCCCTAAACTTCCTCCCCCTCACCTTGTACAGATGTCCTCTGGTGTTTGCTACTCTCACCCCGGGAAAAAGATGCTGGCTTTCCACCCTATGTATGCCTCTCCTCTTCTTGTAGACCTCTATTAAGTCATCTCTCGTCCTTCTTTTCTCCAAAGAGAAAAGCAATGTGCTTTCACCATAAAATAGAACACAAAATCATCTTGGCCTGTAAATGTCTATGATATCAGAATATTGCTTCGTTTCATCCAGAAACTTAATTTTTCAAAGTCCACAGAGGAAATAAAATAGTTAAAAACACCAAAATGCTGGAGGAACTCAGCAGGTCTTGCAAATGGAGCTAAATGCCTAGATAAACTTAGGTGATGGTGCAAAGGTTCCTCCTTTGTATTTTGCAAATGAAACCTGAATTGGGAAGGCTAATGAACTAGATACTTATGCAGTGGATAATGGTTCATTTTAAAAAAATAGGTCTTAGAACGTAACATTGTCTAAATGCTATGAGTGTTTCAGCTTTTTTGAAGTTATGCCGCCAAGGATCATTTCAAAGTAGCAACAAAAGTGAATGGAAATTTTGGCTCCTAAATTTGCCTGTATTTTTTGTTCTTGTGCAGATTTATTCGCCTGATCATACCAGTAGTAGTTTCCCATCAAATCCATCAACACCAGTTGGATCACCATCACCTTTACCTGGTAAGATTTGACTATTTTTGTAACTTTGGAAACTCTAAATGAAGTTGAAGCTGATTAGTTCTGTTTGTGCTTTTGGATAACAAAATAAATGAATTTACCTGTGAATATAAAGCTAATTAGAACCAAGTCTCTTCAACCTCACTCACTTTCTCCAGATCAAAGCCGTAACTGCAGGCCTGGGCCTGAGCCACGCCTGTCTTATTCTGAGCCTAAAACAACCTTTGTTTCAGTCTAACTCAGGCATACTCCTTCAATTCTTCTTCCAGTACATAAAATGACTGTATCGGTGAAACCTCCTGAACTCAACTGTTCCATTACTTTATCTTTATTTTCATAAAGCGAATAGAAGTAACGCAATTAAAATAGTCTGTCCAAGTCTACATAGTATAAGTATCATATAAATTTCAAAGAGTGAAAATGTAGCATATTAGAAATAGTTCTTCTAAAAAAGAAAACAAAGATAAAGAAATAAATTAATCTAAAAAAAAATCAGCTGAGTGGCCTACCCTGAGGATCTGTCGAATAATTTAAAATATAGCTTTGGTCCACACCTACAGATAACAAAACGGCAAAAATTATATTACATCTGGAAAGGAAGAGTTAATTCATAGAAAAACACCAGTGATATCCCATAAAAGTAATCAATAAATGGTTTCTATGGTTCTTCAAATTTAGTAGTTGTATCTAAAGTCTGACCTGTTTTTTTCTAGATTAAAGGAAGTCAATAACATGAAAAAACCATTGAAATAATGTGAGAATCAGACTCTTTCCATTTAAGTAAAATGACTCTTCTGGCTAATAGTGTAGAAAAGCTATAATTTGAGATGCAGAAGTAGGTAAACAATGTACATCTTCATTAATTTTATTTACTGATTTCTATCTTATCTTCCCTTTCATGTGGCCAGTCTCTGACTTGTCACTTTTCTGAATCTCTTTCTTAGGAAATAGGCCAGTTGCTAACATTCAAGCTACCAACCCACACACCAAATATGACTGTCCTTCCTGTCTCATGTAAGGACCCTTCCATTCTCCCAGTACCTCTGGCGTATTGTTCCAAAGTAGAGATTTTCCTTATAGTTGCCTCTGACGTGTTGCCTTCCTTTCTGAACCAGGTCTTCCCCATTGACAAAGTCCTTTACTGCATCTCAAACATTTCCATCGTCTCTGCTCTCAATCCATCTCCTTCAGGACAGAACAAGGATAGAGTTTCCCAGTTCTCATCTTCCACACACAAGCTCCTACATTCAATCATTCATTCAAAGAGATTCCATCACCTCTCTCAGCAATTCACAGTGTCCAAACAAAACATGCTGGAATTAATTAGTAGGGCAGACTGCATCTACAGCATTGCAAACTAGTTAATAAACCAGGTGGATGACATTTCATCCAGCTAATGGCTGAGGAGGGGAAGTTTTGTATATTTCACTCCTGAATACTTTGGCTTTTGGTACTATTTCAAAACTTACCAAATAAATATGAATGGAAGTTTCTTTCACTGGAAAAAATGTTTACCTGGAAACTGGCAGAGAAATCTCAGATCATTCAGGAATTCTTATTAGGCATTTTCATTAATGTCTAACCTGAATGATGCTGTGAGGTGAGTCATTGACATGTAGACAAGCCTGGTGATCACTGTCCTCTGATATAACTGTCCTGTTACCCCTTGCAGCCTAGTCTCTGTAATAGCCACTGCACCATAATTGCAAGTTCTAGACAAGGAAATGCTTTACAGTATCAAGACTTGAGTTTCTTGGTACAGGATACCCCACCTCTGTAACCACACCATTTATGTCTGGTTTACTTGAGTTTCTGGTTAGTGGTAAGATCTGACGTTGATGATGTGGAGCAACATTTCCTTCAAGGTTACTACACGTAACACAACACTCCATAAAGATGTGGACACAGTCCTCTAGTATACTTCCTCGATATCCACGACTATACAGGTTCAAATTTACTGACAACACCCTCTGTCATAGGCTGGGTAGCAAATAATGATGAGACAAAATCCACGAAGGAGATTGAGGGATGGGGCCAAGACACCTAAATCTCTCTCAGTGTCTGCAAGTCAAAGGAGTTTATCATGGACTTCATGAGCGAGGACAGAGTTCACACCTCAAGTTATCCTCAAGTTCTTGACAGTAAACATCACCAGTCATCTGGCCTGGACCAATCACATTGATGTGACAGACAAGAAAGATGGGCAGCCCCTATTAGTGTAGCACCAGTGACCAGATTTTGAATCCAACGCTGACTATAAGGAGTTTGTACATTCTCCCATGGGTTACCGCCCATATTCCAGTAGATTAGTAGTTTAATTGGTCACATGAGTGTATTTGGGCGGCATGGGCTTGTGGGCCAGAAGGGACTGTTACTGTGCTATAACCTCTGAAATTATAAATTGAAGCATACCAGTGCCTCTATTTAGAAGGGCTCTACTTGGACAGCTAAGGAACAATTTCTATTGGTGTACCATCGAAAGCATACTAGCTGGATATTTTTCATCATGGATTGGAAGATGCAGTTACAGGAAGTGTGAATACAGCTCAAAACATTACAAACCTCCCTTCCCTCCACCAACACCTCCCACTGCTTAGGAAAGGCAGCCAACATACGGAATGACCTGTCACAGCCCAGGCACTCTCTCTCTTCCCTCCCTGGGGAGGTTCATAAATAGGAAATTGCACACCATCTGTGTTAAAGACAGTTCCCTCTCCGTCGCCATCAGGCTTGAAAGAACTGCACAATAGTGCGGTTAAACAAGAAAATCTGAAGACACTGTGATTGTACTTTACACAAAATTGCTGGAGAAGCATAACACACCACACAGCATTCTTCATGTCTGAGCTCTTCCTCAGAGGATGAGCAAAAGCAGGCAGTCACATGAAGAAAATGGTGGGAGGAATTGGACATCAATGATCTTTCCACAGGAGCACTCTACTCTGGACTCTCCCACTGTGCATGTTAGAGGAGACTTGCTAGATTGCTTGCAAAAGAGTCCCTCTTTGGTGAGAGCAGAATGCTTGAGTAGTAATTCACTGAATGAATTTATCTTTTGTGCACATGACATACCCAGACAGATTTCTACCTCTTGTAGATGCCAGTGTGTAACTGAAGTGGAATAGCTTCATAGGAATGCAGATCTTCATTGCTGCAGTTGGAATGTCATCTGGTCCCATTGCTTTTGCAATTTCCTCTCCTCTCAGCCATATCTTGATATCACATGGAGTCAATTGAATAGGTAGGCTTCTGAGATGGTGAGAACACTCGGCAGAAGCTGGGATGGATCACCCATCGGTGAGAATGCATTGTTTTTTTTCAGCAGACCGTGCTGTCATTGACTTGAATGTGAAACTACCACCTCCTCTTAGCTGTTTAATTGTCCACCACAGTTCATGATTAGATATGGCAGTTTTGCTCTGTTAGTTGCAAGATTGTTTATATTTGTAGTATGTTGCTTGTTTGGGATGAATGTTGTCTTATGTTGCAGCTCCACCTTAATGTCCAGTGTTACTTCCAACTTGTTTTTCTGCACCCCTCATTGAATCAGAGTGGTTCCCTGGCATGATGGAAGTAGTAGAGTGGGTGGTGGTTGTGAATATTTCTGATGGTTCTCACAGCACACACTGCCTCAAGAATTCCCAGATATGAGCTGGAAGATCTGTTTGAAAACAATGCACAAAAGTGCTGGAGGAACTCAGCAGGTCACACACCATCCATGTAAAGCACCAGGAAGTCAGTCTTGAACCCAGTCATTCTTCGCAATGCCAGAATTCACCCAAAAAAAGGAGGGTGAGGAGGAGGAAACAGGCTTGCAGGTGATAGGTAGATCCACATAGCTGGGGGGGGAGAAGGCAAAGGAGCTGAGGAGTGGTGGGGAGGGAGGCAAAGGGCTATGATGTTCTCCTGTAGGAGAAAAGAAAGGAAGTGGGTGGGGAGCTGTCGGAAAGAAAAGAAAAAAGTCACAGGGATAAGGGAAAGGGAAGAAATGGGGGGGGGGGGGGGTTACCTCTGTTCTAAGTCTGCCATTTAATATGACTGTGGTATCATACAATATGCTATAAAAAATGCCATTGCTAAAAGGTGACATTGGTGATAACGTGAGACTTTGTCTTCACCAAGGGTATGCTGAAACCATTTCTGTTAGTGCTGTCAAGGACAGATGCATCTGCCACAGGTATGTTGGCGAGAAAGTCGAACATTTGTTCACTCAGATGTCACAAGCCTGGTCTGGCAGTATTTGGCCAGTTAGTCAGTGGAGGTGCGACGAAGCTATTCTTCAAGTCACCCCACCCAGAGTACAATTGGTGCCTTTGATTGTTATGGGGTGTCTTTGAAGTGTTGTTCATTGTAGAAGAGCACAGATTCATCAGTTGAGGGAAGACTGAGCAGGTGATAATCAAGAGATGGTTTCCCTGTATTTGTGTTTGACCTGAGATCTGAACAATGCTGAGGATTCCCAGGGCTTCTCTATCCTGCCTGTTACAGAGCTGCCCTCACTGTGAGACAGCCCTGCTGTGGGAACAGGACAGACCTCGGGATTGTGATGGTTTTGACCTGATATTTGAATGAGGCATGATTTTGTGAGAGCAATTTTGTTGGTTTGTGACTTCCCTATTTTGTGCTATATTTTTCATTGCAGGCACTAGCCCCCAGATATTTTGTGAGGAAGAATTTGCAAGTTCAACTAGGCAGGAGAATGTGGTGCTTGGGTTGATGGATGGTGGTCTATATGTTTGTAGTATTTCTCAGTTTCAGAGTCGTGTTTATTGTGCAAGTGAGTTATTTGATGTGCCCTTGTTATATTTCACCCAAACTAAGAAAGGATGGTAGATTGAAACACGAAAATCTGCAGATACTGTGATTGTAGTAAAAGCACAGAAATGCTGGAGGATCTCAGTCTTGCAGCGTCCATAGGAGTTAAAGATATATTACTGATATTTTGGACTTGAGCTTGATGGTAGATTTTCTCCTGGTAGTGACACAATTAGTTTTTTTGACTGTCCAATTGCAATGACTTTTGTTAAATTCTAGTTCATTAATTTAAGTTCCACAGCATCCATAGAAATATTGGAACACAGGCCTCCAGAATGCTGGTCTGGTCATTTTTTTCAGTTGAGGTGCCATTGTACATCAATGGTATTAGTGGTTTTCTAATGTTTTATATATTCATTGACATTTTAAAGATTTTAATGGCATTTTAAAATCTTCACTTCTTTTGAAAGTTTCAATGCTAAAGATGGCCATGCATTGGCCATTTTTGCCCATCCTATACTATCTTTGGCTTCACCTATTAGCTGGGAGTTGGAAATCGGTTCCAGTCACAGGCAGGCGATCAGTAAACTCAATCACACCATGGGCTATCAGGAAGATTTGTACCATGCCTGAATCTTTTCCCACTTTGAAACCACATTGTTTATTCTGGTCTTTGAAACACCCCTCTCAACCTTACCATAAAGTTCTCACTGAAATGTTTTCCCTCCTTTGCTCAGACTCCTTATTCTGAGGTATTTCAATCATCTTTTCATCTCTGTCCAATTCTCTTCTGAATTCACTGACTGCCCTCATCCTCCTCCTTCCGTCTAAACTCTCCAACTCATTTTTGTGTTCACTGCAGAGTACAAGGTGGGTTTCTTGCTCAGAAATGATTTGAAGAAAGCATGCGGGCAGTTGGAGAAAGGCTCAGGCCTGGGATAAAGAATGAGGCACAATTTGCAATTGTATGAAAGGTTGGGTCTTGTTTTTGAGTAAAACAGAAGTGCAGAGCATAGTAGAACAGAGAATAAGTTCAGTTAAAACAGTGTGAGGGCAGGTCATTGAAATCCTGGAACCAACAATGTGTGAGTGCCTGCAACAGAAGGACAGCAGTATTTCAGGAAGGTGGCTTGTAGACCTCTTCTTAAGACAGTTGTGGGTGGACAAAAAAGGTTGGTATTGACCATATCCTGAAATAAAATCAGTGGATGATGTAATCCTGATGAAAAGTAGTCAATAAATATTGGACCTCAAGTAAGTCACTTTAACAGCAGCTGCGATATTTCTCACTATTTTTATTTGTTTGAAAACCAGAATCACACGAGGTACTTTCAGTGTTAATTTTCTAATTTTAAAAATATATTTCTTTTTAGCAATCCTCATATTGCAGTTGGTGAGCGGAAGCCAGTTCTGTAGTGTTCTTAAAAGAGCATCTCCAGAAATAACATAATGAAGCATAAAATTAATTTTTTGCTTTGGAACTTCTTTAACATCCGGAGTTTTAATCCAATGAAGTTCATCTTTGTCAGTAGGTGAACATAATGAATGAGCTTGGAGCAAACAATTCTAGATTGTTATTGAAAAAGCATATGTTTAAATCTGTTTGAAAAAATACTTTTTATGTGAGTCAGGCGTTATCCATGAAGAGAGAAATATCAGTCGTCTGAATTGTCAGCTCTGTTTTTTCCTTTCAGAGAAGCTGCATGACTTGTTGAATATTCACAGCATTTTCCACTCTTTGAGGTTTCCAGCATCCATTGTGATTTACAAATGTTGCTTCAAGTTCTTGTGTGTAATTATGTTTGTATTAAGCAATAATGTTGTTTTGTTTAAATGCAAACATCCACCAATGGACATTCAGTCTCTTGAATAGAAATGTGTGTTTTTCATGATTTGCAATTTCAATTCTCCAAAGTTGGTGTGAACAAGAACCTTGACAGTAGTTGACTTTTCATTGGATACAAATGATCTATCTTGCTTTGCTTATTCTAATCTTCAAGAAACTGAAAACTCGTGATCTCCGATTTTTTGTGGTGTTTGTGTCTGATCTGCTCAGCTGCATATGAAGTTAATGGCTGGCTTCGGGCCTTAATTTTCACAGGTGCTACCCAATGGTCAAGACCAGGAGGAACTCCATCATCTCCTAGCTATGAAAACTCTCTTCACTCACTGGTGAGGCAGAACAGATCTTCTAAAATATTTAGCAGGGTGGTACTCTGATTTTAAGTTAAAAGTTCTCGAACTGATAAATGCATTTTTTTTTACTGAACACCCACTTCATGTTCCAATTCTGACAACGGCCTGAAGGAAATACAGATGACATAAAGAAGAGTAGCTATATTCACCAATCCCCACATGGAAGGGAATTCTGAAATCTCATATCTGTAAAATTATGTATTTATTTTACATATCTGCCATTAAAAATATTTCTTTTATTTCCAGTTTTAAAATTAAATTAATCAAACCTAAGTTAGAATTTAAATATGCAGCAGTTCTGACAAACCAGTTAAGGTTCTTTTCAGGCACAAAGTAGCTTCAGTAATTTTGTCTCAGGTGTTCCTCTAAGCCATCATTTCAGTTTTCCTGTGCTGGTTTTTTACATACTGCTTAATCTATTCCAAATTAACCTGATTCCATACTTGTCACAGACTCTTTTAGTTCTATTAATCTTGCAATTGCATCTTCTGTGAGTTGTTAAAATACTGCATTACATGAGCTTATTTAGTGTTGTTCTTGAACTAATTTTGTTACTGAGGCAAGTTTGGTAATGTCCATGGACAAAATGGGAGGACTGTCACACTGAATGCAGAAATCCAGCTAAATTACATTTTTGGAGCCATGAAACTGCAGTTTTTAGAATCTAGAGCAAAACAGAAACTGATAGTGGAACTGAGCAGGTCAGGCAGGGAGAGGGTCAGCATTTTGAGTTGAGACCCTGCATCACTCCATGGCTGGCTCACCCACCCTTTTGTTCATCCACTCACTCTCTCTATACTGGTTCTTTCTGGTTCTTTTTTCCTCTTTATTTCACTCCATTAGCTCTTGCAGGAAGTCTGGAGCCTTTCATTCTTTGCATACCCCATTTGTTAACCTGTTTCTCCAAAATACTCAGATTTACCAAATTTATCATGAAGTTAACTTTTAAATCATTGATTAGGAGTAAGATTATCGAGATCCTCATTTCCCAAACATGATCGATTTTTAAAATCAAATGAGTACAATTGTGCACAGAAACATCGCAGGAGGAACTCTGGGTCAAGCAGCATCTCGGGATGGGAGGTGAGGTAAGTAATTGTTGAATTTTCCAGTTGAAACACTGCATCAAGGCAATTTTGCCACAGCCATACACAGATGCATTGTATTCCTTTGAATAGATTTCTTAGTTTTGATTTTTACTGAAAAATTAACGTAAACTCAGGGTGTGGCCATGCTAATAAACTGAACAGAGTGTTTTGAAAGAGCACTCCACAAAAAGTATTAAAAAGACGGTTTAAAAGCTCAAAAAATTGAGAAAGCAAGTACTAAACGACTGAGGCAACCGAGAACAAAAACTGAAGAAGTGACAGCTCAACCTAGAACTTGAGGAGCTATTCAGCAGGGGCCTTGGGACAGGCTGAAGCCAGCAGAGCTGGGGACTCATCCCAAGATATAACCTTCATCCTGAACATGTTGGAAACTTTAAGAGTATGGAATCAGCAAAGAGAGATGTATTTGAGAAGGTAACGGAAATCAGAGAAGTTGTGGAAGACTTAAGTGAACGGATGACTCATTTAGAGGTTGAGCTTGACAAAACAAAAGATAGGCTGAAGGCACTGGAAGAAAAAGCAAAAATATGGGACACAGAAAAGAAAGGACTGAAGTACAAGATCGACCATATGGAAAATTTAAGCAGGTGTAAGAATAGTTGGACTGTGAGAAGGAATAGAGGGAAAAGACGTGGTGAGTTTCTTTAAAACATGGATCCCACAAATGCTGGGACAAAATAAGTTAAATGCAAAGCTGCAAATTGAAAGGGCTCACTGGCCCCTTGGATCCAGAAGAACCAGCGAACAGCAACCACGACCAGACCTCGTAAGACCTTTAAGTTACTGGGAGAGAGATGTGATCTTGGGAGCAGCATATGAATATTCAAAAAGTAATAATGGCCCATTAGTGGTGGACAATACAAAATAATGTTTTTCCAGGACTTCAGCCCTGCCTTGGTCAAACAAAGAAAGGAATTTGATGAGGTAAAGAGACAAATACGATCTAAAAACTTTAAATATTCAATAATATACCCAGCAACGCTGAGGGTGGATGTCTCAGAAGGTACTCAACTAATTTTCAAGAATAAAGAAGTGGAAAATTTTTAAGCTAGTTATGAAAAGATTAAAGTTGCCATTTGAAAGGGCTGAAAAGACCATTTCAAAAACAGGACTAACCGAAAGATGCATCTTTTAATTTGTACTAATAGTACTGGGCCATCTGGTTTTCACTGTTAAAAACAAAAAAAACATTGTGGTTTATATGGCGAGGTCTGAAAAGACAGAAAGGTGGTAAGGAAAGCAGCAAGGTGGGAACTCCAACTTGGGTGGTGGGGGGGGGAAGATGGCACCAGGAGAGGAGCCGTTTTAAAATATGATGCCAAAGGGAGATTTTCTTCTTTGGAAGAACCCGTGGGCTTTTTTCACAGGCCTCCGGGTACGATTGTCAATGTCACCATCAGAGCTATGGATGTATGTGTTTCTTAAAGGGGAAATATATGTGTTAGAAATGCCTTTTTTCTAGGGAAATGTTACAATAGTGTTTAGAAAATAGAGAAGATATTGTTATACAATATTTGTGTGAAAAATGATATGGATAAAACACAAAATTTTATTAGTCTTAATATTAACGTGATAAATGGGATGGTGAAGAGGAAAAGAGTCTTGGCATACTTAAAGAAATTAAAAGTGGATAAAATCTTACCAAATTGGAACATGATAAATTAAAAAGAGGAGGGTGGGTCAAATAATATCGTCTTCCTTTGGTTCAAAGGCAAGACAGGTGGAGATTCAAATGAATACACCAGTGTTAATAGAAGATACCTCAATTGATCAAGCTGGGAAGTATGTAATGGCACATTGTAAAATCTATGGTGAAGAATGGACATGAATATTGATGATTTATGATGATGAAGCCTTTATGAAGGACAGCTTCTTAAAAACAGCACGACTTATATCCAAGGATTGACTTGTTTTAATGTCTGCCCAGTTAAAAAGTAGAATGTCTAGCGAGACTTTTATCAGACCATTCTTCGTTAATATTAACGAGAGCAACAATGGAAAAGCGAAGGAATGTATACAGATGGTGTCTCAATACTACACTGCTTAAAAGATCAGACTTCTGCAAATTTATAAAGAGACAGATAGAAATATTTTGTGAAACAAATCTGCCATATACTAATAATAGTTTTCTGATCATGCTTAAAGCATATTTAAGGGGACAAATTATATCCTTTACGAAGAATCTTAAGAGGGAACATATGGCATAAGTAAACAGTTTGGAGAAGGATATTAAAGAATTATGAAAAATCAAAGAACAGGACGACAAGAAGAATACAGATTACTGGAAAATAAAAAAGCTAAGATGTAATACCATACAAGCATATAGGACAGAAAAAGTTGTATTAAAAACTAAGCAACAATACTCTTATGAGTTGGGTGAACGGGCGCACAAAGCTTTAGCTTGGCGGATTAAAAGAGGAGTCATCAAGAATGATAAATGCTATAAAAATAGAAACAGACACTAAAATAATTACCAACACTTTTAGACAATATTAAACAAAATTATTAGGAGATGAGAATGAAATGGAAACATTTTTGCTGAATGTTGAACTTCTAAGGCTGGAAGAGAGAAAAGATAGAATTAGATACTCTCTTCACAAGGAAAGAAATCAAAAAGGCCCTGAGCATCCTACGGTCTAATAAATCACTGGGGGAGGATGTATTTCCACCTGAGTTTTATAGACAATTCAAAGAATTATTAATGCCCCTTTTAATGGATGTCCTGGACCGAGCTGTAGAAACATAGACCCTCCCAGAGTCATTCTCAACCACAATTATTATGGTGTTATAAAAGAAAACTTTGTCATACAGACCAATATCCCTGTTAAATGCTGATTATAAGATACTAGTGAAAGCATTGGCTAATAGGTTTGGACAATGCTTGCCAAAACTGATACATACGGGCCAAGCAGGATTTGTTAAAGGAAGGTATTCCTGAAATAATCTAGTAAGATTATTTAATATAATACACATGGCTAAATCTGAATGAAATCCAAGTATTACAATTTCCCTAGATGGGGAAAAAGCATTCGACTGTTTGGAATGGAAAAATTTGGTATAGGCAGAACATTTATAAATTGGATAAAAACTTTATACCATAAACCACAAGCTAAAATATTAACAAATAATCAGATGTCAGAGGTGTTCCCCTTGAGTAGTCAAGTAGTCAGGGATGACCCCTGTCTCCAGTGCTTTTTATTTTAGCAATTGATAATAAGATAATAAGGAATCCAGATATAAAGTCGAGCAAAATCATTCTATTCACTGATGATGTGCTATTGTACCTATCAGAACCAACTAAATCTTTGGAAAAATTACAAGTAACACCAGAAAAATATGGAAGAGTATCAGGCTACAAAATAAATAATGGATAAAAGTGAGATAATGCCATTAACAAGTTTTGAATATGAAAGATTCCAAAAAGGAAGTAAATTTAAATGGAAGATGGATGGAATAAAATAACTTAGAATAGCAACTGACAATAACTTGCAAAATTTGTACCAACTAAATTATGTTCCTCATCTTGGGAAGATAGAAAGAGACCAACAGAAATGGAGAGATGTAGCAATTATTTTGGTGGGAAAGGTTAACTGCGTCAAAATGAAAGTGATGCCAAGACTGCAATACCTTTTTCAAGAGCTGCCTACTCTGTTACCAAAAAAATTTTAAGCTACTAAAAAAATCATTAATTATTAGACAGTTCCTATGGAATAATAAGGTACCAAGAATTTCTTTGGAAAAACTGACATGGGACTATGGGCTGGGAGGACTTAGACTTCCAGATTTCAAAAAATACTATCTAGCTGCAAAGGCTAGATTTCTCGCAGACTTCCTCACTGGAGACCATCCCCCAGTCTTGGGTTCAAAAGGTAATGTACTCAATGGAGGAGGGGGAAGCAAAGGATTTTCTCTATAAATGGAGTTTCAAATCATTAAACAAAAAGACGGATAACCCCATTCTAATACATATGATTGGAACATGACAAGAAATTAATGAATGTATCAGAAACTAAAAGCACCATTGTGTAAAAATGTGTTATTATGAATGAACATGGGCAATAGAATATTAAATTTGTGGTATGACAAAGGTAAAATATATTAACGTCTATTGCAAGGAAGGAACTTCTATGTCCTTCGAACAATTAAAACACAAATATGGAGTGCCCAGTGGGACCTTCTTCTGTTTTCTCCACCTTAGATCAATTCTTAAGAGAAAGATGACCCCACCTGAAATTAGTGAAACTGAATGAACGGTCTGGATGCGGAATACACCCAAATTTATGACAAAAGTGTACTATGCGCTCCAGAGCAAAAGTGTAAAACCAGGGTTGCAGAAGTCAAGGGAAAGATGGGAGTCGGACTTGGGTGTGGTGATTTCAGAAAGAAGCTGGTCATATTGATGTAACGACAGCATGATAACAATTATAAATGCAAGATATGGGCTGGTTCAGTATAATTTTTTACACCAATTATATCCTACCCCACAGAAGTTACACAAATCAAAAGCTGAAATTTTCAGAGTTGTGGGACTGAGACAGGATTTTTTCTATATGCCACATAGTCTTGCGTGAAATTGAGGCCATTTTGTCCAGAAATTGCAGAAAAGTTAAACAGGATAACAGGAGTGGCCTTCACAGGTGACCATTAGGTAATTTCATGGAAATAAGCGACAAATTGACCAAATATGAAATCTCATTTATAAAAATAACACTGGCAGTAGCAAAAAAATGTATCACGATCACTTGGAAGTCCGACTCCCCTCTACTTATAGCACGATGGACTGTGGAAATGAACAGCTGTTTTACCTATAGAAAAATATCACATATAACTTGAGGAATAAATATTACACTCTTGTAAAGGTCTAGCAGCCGTTCCTGGACCAAATAGGGGCCCAGATACAGTAATAAAAAGGAACAAAAAAGGGTATAGAATGCAAAAACGTAGTTTTCCAAACTGTACTCTATATACTTAAAATATATGTAAGCTCTGACGATGAATGGATCTGTATGTATGGGAGGGGAGGAGTGGGGAAGAGAGGGACTGTTTTTTTTTAACTTTTTTGTGTTTGTGAGAAAAAGTTTAATATATTGTAGACATAAAATGTCATTATGTATAATATTGGAAAAAATCAAGAATAAAATATTCCTCAAAAAATTTAACACAAACTCACCAAAATGTAATTTTTAATGCTTGGATCAATTCCTAAAAACAAAACAACTTAAATCATTTAGAAATTCTTGAACCTTTCAGCTATGTTATCTTTAGCCTTCCATTCCACGTCACCTCCAGTAATGTCTGATGTGCTTCATTTAGCCTTTTTAATGTCCTGACTCCAATAAAACATCTGCTCACAATTTTAGGAATGCCCCCCACCTTAAGCCCCTAAAATCCAGGAGGCATAAAGACAACCACATCATGCGCCAACACTCTGCTCTGCCAAAATTTCACATTACAGAACCAAAAATAACTATCAGCATTTTTTTTTAATTCTCATCTATCTTCAAGCTCTATACAGTACCTTTTAGTTTGTACCTCCATGTGTTCAGGTAGCTCCACCATTTCCCCTTCTTGTGCACCAAATACAAGTCAAGTCTTCTTGCCCAGTATTGAAATGAAGCAAATTTCTTGTGTCTCATTCACATTCTACAATATAATATTTTGTATTTCTTTGGACAGAAAATTGGGCTCTTGTCAGTTTTATTCAAACTCTTTTGACTTATTGTTGGGAGAGAGGAAACACGATACTGGTGATATACTTATTTCCACAAAACCATCAGTCCATTCAAACATTCTGAAGTGATCTTAACTGCATTTATTGGTTGGCTCAGGTTCTTGAAATGTGGTCTTGCAGTATCAAGGCCTGCTAAAACTCATTGCCTCCAAAAGCTGGATAATTAAGGATATTTATTCCAGTTTAAAGGTATTTTTTTCAGGCATGTAGAGAACAAAATTATTTTAGCCTAAGGGGAATATAAATCTGAAGTTAAAAGAGATAGGATAACCAGAAGCCCAGTTGATGATGATATTTTATAGTCACAGAGAGAAGAACAATGCATAATTGCACTGAAATTCCTGCTTGTTGCAACTTCACAGGTATGTAAAATATAATGTATAAATTACCACACAAGAGTAAAAAGGACAATAAATATAAAAGAATAGATGCAGTTGGAGCCAAAAAAAAAAGGAGGTTCCAACAGCATAAGCAAATCTTTGGTGGCCCTTGAGTAATTTCACGATTAGGGGAGTACAGAAAGGTTCACGGTCTTGGAGCCTAGATGGGGGGGGGTGGGGGGGGAGAGCTGCTGTTCTTGAACCTAGAGGTTCCAGACTTTAGTACGGATCTTCTGCCTGAAGGTAGCAGCAAAAAGAAAGTGCTGCTCAAATGATGTGGATCCTTTATGATGCTGCCTGTCTTTTGGGGGCAGTGCTTCACGTCATTATATTCAATGAATGGGAGGTCAGAGCCCATGATGGAGATGTCTGTGTCTCCCATTTTCTACAGCCTTGTGCATACCCAGACACTCGAGTTTCCAAACCATATATGATGCAACCAGGCAGTATATTTTCCACAGTGCATCTGGATAGAGGATTTTGAATCACCTCCTTAGAAAGTAGGGTTGCTTTGATGTGCTGGCTCCAAAAGAGGTCCTCCAATAGGTGGATGCCCAGGAATTTGAAGGTTCAAACCCTTTCCACTGCCATACACTCAATGAAGACAGGTGTAGGGTCCTTCAGCCTCTCCTTCCTAAAGTCCACAGTAAGTTCCTTGATCTTGCAGATATTGAGAGCACGATTGTGGTTCTGGCACCTCCCTACCAGGTTCTTGTTCTCCAAACTATATTCTGACTCATCATTTCCAGTCGTTTGGCCCCAATGATAATGGTGGCAACAGTAAATTTATAGATTGTGTTGGAGCCAAACCTGGCCCTGACATAGTGAGTGTTGAACAGGGAACTAAGAAAGCGTATTTGAGGTGTCCCTATATTGATGGTCAATGAGAAGAAGGTGATTTTTCAAATCTATGCTCCTTAGGACTTTTCTGATCAGGATCTACTTGCAAAGGAAGGAACAGTCCAAGGTCCCTGAATTTAATTATTAGTTTCGCTGGTATGATGGAGTATGAACAACAGGCTGTGATCTAACACAGAGCAGAGAGCCAGCGAGAAGATAGCCGTTGTTGACTTGGTGTGGCAGTAGGCTAATTGTAATGTATCCAGGTTCTTCCTGAGGCAAGAATTGATTTGCACCATAAAGCATTTCATCACAAATGCCAGTGGTCTTTGGGGCAGGTTCTTGGACACTAGTGGGATGGATGTCCTTTTTGAAGTACATGTGAACCTCAGATTGCAGCAGTGAGATGATGAAAATATGTGTCGAAACTCAAGCCAATTGGTGTGCAATTTTAAGGATGTGGCCAGGTACACTCTCTTTATTCTCTCTCTTTATGTCGTCCTCTGACTGGGAGCACAGAGTCACAGGGGGCTGATGAGGGTGCATCATGAGTGGGCCTTCACAGGGTCTCAGTAACGAATTAGAATATTAGTATATTGTACAGCGTTAGCTTAGGATCATTTCAGTTATCAACCATTTCAATTCCCTTCATCATTCTCACATCTGTCCTTTGCCAAGTGCAAACTTTGGGACCAATACATGTTATTCCTCCTGGACAGCAGAAAGTCTGACAGCATAAACATTAATGTTTCTAATTTTAGATAACAACCCCACTACCTTTGTCTCAATCCACTGGTTCTTCCTCTTCTTTAACTACTCCCATATTTAAGTCATCAAGTTTATTGTCATCTGATTGTTCAAGTACAATCTGAAGAAACAGGATTCTCTGGTTCTCGGTGCAAAACATGCAGACACACAACCAGACATAACACAAAAACATTCAGATAAGCAATATATTTGCAGGACAAGCATTCATATCTACAAATAAATAGATATTGTTTCATGAATATGAGAGTCTCAGATGGATAATCTGAGCAGTTCCTTTGGTTGTTCACATTCTCACTACCTGTGAGAAGAAGCTGTACCTCAGCCTGGTGGTACTGGCTCTGATACTCTTGTATTCTCTTCCCTGATGGGAGCAGCTAAAAGATGCTGTGTGCAGGGATGAAGGGGTCCTCAATGATTTTGTGCACGCTCTTCAGACAACAATCCCGGTAGATCATGTCGATGGGGGGCGGGGGGGGGAGGAAATGTAGACTCCAATGATCCTCTCAGCCATCCTTATGGTCCTGTGGATTGTTCTACAATCCATTTCTCTGCAGCAACTGTACCCCACTGTGATGCAGCCGGCCAGGACGCCCTTGATAGAGCTCCAATAGAAGGCTGACATAATGGTGGCTGGTAGCCTTGCCTGTTTCAGCCTTTTCAGGAAGTGCACTTGCTGTTGTGCCTTCCTGAGAAGTGAGGAGATTTTGAGTGTCTAGCATAGGATACTAGTTAAGTGAACTCCAAGGAACTTGATACTTTCCACTCTCTACTACAGAGTTGTTGATGTGTAGTGGAGGGTGATATTCCTGGTCCTCCTGAAGTCCACGATCATCTCCTTTGTCTTGTCCTTGTTGAAACTCAGGTTGTTTCTCTCGCACCATTTCATGAGATTTTCCACCTCTTCTCTGTAGTGCGACTCGACGCTGATGAGGCCGACGACTGTTGTGTCATCTGCAAACATGATGACACTGTTGGAGCTGGATCTGGCCATCCAGTCATGGGTTAGTAGCGTGAACGGGAGTGGGCTACTCTAACTTCTCCCCCCAATTGTATCTTCCTCTGTCTCTCCACTTCTCTCACCTTCTATCCAAACCACTCTTAGCCCCTTCCCAGCTTCTTCCACCCCAGTCCCTTATCAACTTTAATTTCAAAATAGCCTGATCTGAAACATTGACAGAAGTTTCTACTCATGTGTGCTGCAGAATTCATCCAGCAGCTCATTGTTAGTCATTAGTTGGTGCATTAAGTATGTAACTCAGGAGGTCAGAAGCTGAATCAAACTTTGGTGAGCCACATTTGGAGTACTGTGTGTAATTTTAGTTGCTTCATTATTGGAAGGATGTGCAGGCTTTCATGAGGGTGCAGAAGAGATATTCCCTGGATTAGAAAGATGGAAAGGTTGGGAAATCTTAGATTGCTTTCTCTGAGTGTTAGAAGATGAGGGGTGACCTAATAGAGTCATATAAAATTATGAGAGCCATGGCCTAGGTCATTGGACATTTTGCGCAGGTGGAAATGCCAAGTACTAGTTGGTATAGCTTTAAGCTGATAGAGAAATTACAGAAGAATTGTAAGGCAAGTTTCTTTTTGACACAGAGCAGTAAATGCCTGCAGTGCATTGCTGGAGAAGCAATGAAAGATGATCATATTTCAGAGGAATTTAGACAGACACATGAACAGGCAGGGAATGGAAGAATATGGACGACGTGGTGTTTAAAGTGGCCTGAAGGACCTGTGTTGTATGTTCTATGGTTGATGAACTTGAAATCTTTGTAAATTGTACAAAAGCCGATCCCTCAGATTTGACTCTTCCTTGTGAAACTGGAAAAAGCTGCTGGCGTCGCTATTGTAGGCCTCTTCAAAACTGGATTTGTGGAAGGATTTTGGATTAGTTTCAGGGATAATATATTTAATAATTTTCTAACAGATATTTTAAGTCCAATATCATGCTATTTTATTTTTATTCATACTTATTTGAGTCGCTTTTTCCTAAATGATACCGTTTGTCAGGTTGCCATTCAAAGTAGACATGATGAAGTGCTCTGGTCAATTTCACTGCAAAAATATTTTTTTTAAGTAATTGTTTAATTAAACAATTACTTTAAAATCAGATGTTTTAGTATATCAGTGGACCTGCACCACTCATGGAAGATTTTTTTTTTGTCCTGAGCGCATCAATTAGAGTCCTGAAAACATCAGTTAGTGTTGGTGGAAAAAAATGTAGGCAACATGCATTGCACCAACTATCTTGATGTTTTTTGCATGTCAACAGTGAGGCTTATGCATCAGCTGTGGGAGTGGGGGAAGATAACATTAGAAATGCACGGAATAAATATGTCGACTCAATTTGGGTATTCGAATCCTATATATAATTTGTCACCTTAACTCAACTGGTTGCATTTTTTTGCTCCCTACAAACCTTGGAGGTAAATAATACATCAAGGTTTAAAGTAGAAAATTCTAGTAATGTGCATCAATACGATCAGCCATGATCGTATTGAATGGCGGAGCAGGCTTGATGGGCCATTTTTGGCCTACTCCTGTTCCTACTTCCTATGTTCCTATCTCTCTTTTTAAAGTACTGTACTCAATAATAATCAATTATTCCTGGTCAATCAGGGTGTTGGGGTTAAGAAAGAGGGGAGAATGATGCAAAATTAAAACTCAGTTCAAAATAATGGCAAAATAAAGGTCTTGCAAATTGAATGAATTTCACATATTTGTCAAAAATATCTGGTGGAGCAATTGTTTGAGCATTTTTGTTGAATGAATGAATACTAATAGCAATGACAAGTGACAAATCTTTGCTGAACGAGGGACGTCTTCAGTCAGTGCTGAATTACTTACTTAGTAGGGTTGGTATTCCAACTTCAGATCATGATTCAATGCCTCTATGGAATTGCCTGTGCAGCAATGCATCCATAGAACTCTGTCTTCAACAGAGAGGGGCAGTTGAAGGTCAATGCAAGGTTATTGGGTCTCAAGGAATGGGAGCAGCATTTTTTTTAATTGCTGATGAACAGGGGAGGAAAATTTCCGTAATTTGAGGTTAAATATCTGCTCAAATGTCATGTGGCAAAAGTGATTAAAGTAATCGGCAATTAGATGTGCAACTTGTAAAGTATGTTCTGCAGATCTAATTTGAAACTTAGCAATCTCACTAAAGAGACACTTACTTCACAAATAACCAAATATTATTTTTAAATTCTCCACACTTGTGTAATGATTTTTTTGGAAAATGAGCTGACTGGTACAATGCATTTCCCCTTATCCAAAATTCCGTTAACAGAAATGTTCCATTAACCAAACTTTTTTGCGGCGCCGACATGAGATCACAAGTTGAAAAAAATTATCACCTGACTTGCCCATGTGGGGCTCTGAAATTCTTTCAGCACCAGTTTTGATTATAATAACAATTTTAAAAAAAATCTTTGCTTCTGGTTGGGATGATGCCAAATAGACTTGGCTCCAAGTCTTCAGCCACGGCATCTCCATTATCAACATCGGGTGTGGAGCCGCCGCATCAAAAAAGTTGCCTTGGACTCCTGGGCAAGAACAGGACCTCGGGCCCAAGGGGGGCAGCAGTGGTGGAGTGGCATTGGGGATCAGTGGGAAAGGTGTCGGGGACTGGTGATAGCTGATGTTACTGTGCTTTTTTTTGAGTTTTTTTTGGTTTTGTTCCAATAACCAAAAACTGTCCGGTCCCCAGCATTTTGGATAAGGGGAAACGTACTGTAATAAATTACTTCTGTTGTGAACAATTGCAAACAAGAAGCTCAATACCATCCAGGATATAGCTGCCCGCTTGACCATTAACTCATGGATCGCTGAAGCATAGTAGGGCAGCTCGTAACATCTGCAGGGCGGACTGTAGAATCTTAACGATACTCCTTCGAAATGAATAGAGTCAAGAAAAAATGTAGTAATTGCTTCAGTTTGTTTTGTGTAAATAACAGACAATCTAAAAATAACTGGATGGTCACAAAATTCATGACGAGTGAGGTATAGTATTATAAACTTTGCCTTTTTTCTTTTTTGGAAAATCTTATTTAATTTCACATATGCATTAAAGCTTGTACATAAATTTCTTGTTCAAAAATATTAAAAATAACTACATAGTTATTTTGAACATTTTTTCCCTCTCCTCCCCTCAGTAACCCGATAGAAAAGAAGGAAAAAAAGAAAGAAACATCTAGATATTATTTATAAAAACTTTACTAAAGCTATCAAATAAAATCTAACACATCACAATTTTTAGGAGACGGAAGGCTCAGGTTGGGCGATTACAACCTAATTCCTACAATTTATAAATATGATTACCAAATCTTTTCAAAAATTTCAAATTTATTATGTAACTTATATGTTATCTTTTCAAGTGGTATCCAACTCCCTATTTCAGTCTGGCCATCTCCCCATTCCCAAATACACATGTGACTTCAAAGTTACTGCCACACATTTTCTAGCTACTGCTAAGGCTATTTTAATAAATTTTTTTTGATATTTATTTAATTTCAATTTTGTGTCAAAAATATTTCCAAGTAAAAAAAAATTTGGATCTTGAGGAAATTTAACTTTTGTAACTCTTTCCAAAAATAAACCCAGTTCTGTCCAAAAGGGTCTTAATTTTGAACATTCCCACGTAGAATGTAAAAAAAGTACCTATTTCTTTATTACATCTAAAACATTTATCTGAAAAATTAGAATTTAATCCATTTAATTTCTGTGGAGTATGATGTAGTTGATGTAAAAAATTATGTTGTACCATTCTATATCGGACATTAATTGTATATTAGTTATACTATCCTGACCAAGTTTTAACGAAGTTCCTCTTGAATATCTATTTTTAAATTATTTTCCCATCTTTGTCTTGATTTATGAACTCCTGGTTTATACATTCCTTTTTGCAAAATTATATACATAATTGAAACAAACTTTTTAATATTTATATCTGTGATTAATTGTTCAAAATAACTTTGTTCAGGTAATATCAAATCTGGACCTGTTATCTCTTAAATCTGCCTTTAATTGATAATGAGAATATTGTTTTGTATTCCATACTTACTTTTCTCAACTCTTTTTATTCTTCCCTGCAATTGTGCCGATATTAGAAAAAAATCAATTCTGGAATAAGAGTCGTGCCTTTTCGAATAAAACTGCCTTTTTTCTGATAATAATGATGACACCAGGGTCTTGGTGTTTGGCCCGGCCTCCCACAGCTTTCTGCTCTTCAGACAGCCATTGAGAGTCACACGTCATGGAATAGTCCTTTTGTCCCAACTAGTCAATGCCAAACTGGTATTCTGACCTAATTCTATTTGCCTACACCTCTAAATCTATATTCCTCTAAGTATATTCCTCTATCCATAAATCTGCCCAAATTGTTATTGTAACTGCTTCTATAGTTTCCTCTCGCATCTCATTCCAGATGCAGACCACCTTCTGCGTGAAAAAAAACAATGACCCCTCAGGTCTCTCCTAAATCTTTTCCCTCTCAACTTTAACCCATGTCCTCTAATTCTAGAATAATTACCCCGGGGAAAATACTGTTCACTTTATTCATGCCCTTCATAATTTTCTACACCCTCCATTGCTCTCAGTAATAAAAATTCAACCGATTGTCATATGTCTTCTTCATCTTATCCACCTGAGTTTCTACTTCCTGTACCCCGAGTTTGCTCTATCCTACAACACTCTTCAGGGCCCCACCATTCACTGTGCATGTCCTGACCTGGTTTGACTTGCACCTCATACTTAAATTCCATTTACCACCCACCCAACTGATCAAGATTCTGTCTTAAACTTAATGTCCTTCCTCACTGCCCACCACACCACCAATTTTGTGTCATCCGCAAATTTACTGATTAAGTTAACTGCATTCCTATCAAAATGATTAATAGGACAAACTGCAGTGGACCCAGTACACAGACCCTGCACCACACCAGTGAACACAGGTCTCCAATCAGAAAAAAATCCTTCCACTATTACCCTCTTCCTCCTTCCATGTACCGTAAAATCCTTGTTATCCACAGTTCAAAGAAGTGACAAAAAAATTTCAGAAACTAAATGGGTAAAAAATACAGGTTTAAAATTGGTGCGCTTTGCCATTAGTTCTCCATTCATGCAACACACAGTCTCAAGCAACCAGAAAATTCACTTATCCTGCATCTATCAATCCCTGTCGATACCACATCGAAGAGTTTTACTGCAGTCAATTTGAATCCAATGGGCCAACTCACCTTGGATCCCATATGATTTAACCATCCGGACTAATCTGCCATTTGGAACATTGTCCTTGCTAAAGTCAACATATACAACTATCTGATTCGTGAGACACAATCTGCCATGCACGAATCCATGCTGACCATCACCAGTCAGTCCCTGCCTGCTGGATTCTGTCCCTCAGAATCCCCTCCAGCAACTTTGTCAAGCTCACTGGCCTGTAGTGTTGCTTATCCTTGCTGTTCCTTTTAAACAACAGCACAAAATTAGCCACCCTCCAATCTTCCGGCACTTCACCCAATGCCAAAACTATCGCAAAAGGGCCTTCTTCTGTTTCTTCCCTAGTTTTCCACAAGGCACGCGGATCCATTTCATCAGGCTCTGTTGATTTGTCCACTTTAATAAGTGATATCCAGTGTTAAAGAAGAGGCTGGGTGGGCCCCAGCAACATTTTTGAACACTGGAACTTGTCAGTAATTCTGGGCATGTGCCAGGTTTGAGGCAGGAAAGTATCCTACCACATCAAGGTAAATTGGACACCTAACTTTCAAATTGGACTCACACAGCAGAATGGGAAACCTGCTTCATATTTAAGTTTTCCAGGGGACCTTGTGCATAAATCTTTGAAAGAGGAGAAGAAATTGATAGAATTGTTCTGAAAGACAATTGGAAGCAAAGTTTTGTTCAAAGATGAACAAAGTAAAAAGAAAATAATAATTCCAAGCTTTACGGATCTCATAGAGGTACTGTTCAGATCTTGTCACTACGCTACACAGAGGATGCTAAACCTTTCAAGTGGATGCAAAGGAGATTTATTGGATTAATTAGGGCATTGTGGTTAGTGCAACACTATGTCAGCGCCAATGACCCGGGTTTGAATCCGGGTGTCGGTAAGAAGTTTGTACATTCTCCCCGTGTCTGTGTGGGTTTCATCCAGGTGCTCCAATTTTCTGCCACTATTCAAAACATATGGGACTGTAGGTTAATTTGGGCAAAATTGGAAAGAGCTTCAGTTGCGCAAAGTTCAGAAACTTGAGATTGTATTTTTCAAAAGTGAGGGAGCAAGTTAGAAGTATCAATAGAGTTAAGAACAGGTTTTGATTGCATTCATGGGTCCAAGGAACCATTCCGAGGTTTCATAACAAAAGGACTCGAATTGTGTCAATTGATGAGCAATCTTAGAGCCATGGGATGAATGATTTGGCACAGAGAATTATGCATGGAATGCGATACTGAAATGGAGAGTGGGAATAGTAGTTGCCTTCTAAAGGGAGTTGCAAGGAAAAAGTGCAGGACTTGAGGGAAGTACTGGGTTAAATTAGATAGGCTTTTCACTGGGTTGATGAGTTGAATGAATTTGCTGTTTTGACCCTCTTTAAAAGTTTTCATGGTAAAAGTGTCATACACTATTTTGGTTGATTTGTTTTAAGCTTTAATTGTTGAGATACATTGCATCTACATGGTGACATTAATATTACATTAATATTTATTGTAATGCTCAGAGTTAAAACCTCTGCTTAATATTTCTCCTCACTAACATCTGAATCCCTGGAAGGCCTATTCTGAGTTTATTCATTACAACTGTGATCGAGTGAGGTGAGCTTTTCAAGTTTCTCTCTGACATATGGTTCCAATGAAGGATGTTCTTAGGAACATGGCAGGAAAGAATTGTGATTCAAACAACTTTGAATTAATTTTAGG
Source organism: Narcine bancroftii (assembly GCF_036971445.1). Taxonomy (NCBI): domain Eukaryota; kingdom Metazoa; phylum Chordata; class Chondrichthyes; order Torpediniformes; family Narcinidae; genus Narcine; species Narcine bancroftii. The sequence goes on from NC_091482.1 coordinate 45,296,661, forward strand.
AGGAACATTTTACTTTTGTACTGTTGGATTCTTACAAGCTTATTCAGATGTGGATATTTTGGGGAGGTATGGAATGTTAGATGTTGCTGTAAAGTTGGAGGGAGCACTGAAAACTGTTGGTTTTTAACATATTTGGTTTTCTAGATAATTTCAATCAATATCCTCATGTTAAACAACACTTGAAGATCAGTGAACATATGAGTACTGTAAGCAGGACAGAATATTAATCTTTGTGCAGTGGTTGTGAGATGCCATATTTGAATAAAAAGCAAATAAAATGCAACGGAATTAGTATTCAAACCAAATTTGAAGCTGCCACCCAACCTGCTCCTGAGTTCTGTGTTGGCGCTTGTTGGAATTGCAGCACAAAAATTATAGCGATCATTATTAGCAACTACATTTCTGTCCAAGCAAGCTTTAGTAATACGGTATGTTTCCAATTATCTGAAATGCTCTCTCGGTTAAGCGGATTTTTCGGCTATTTGGGAATTTTCTCTAAAGCAGCCCAGTAGCATCAGGAGAATGCTTGTATTGGCTATCGCCGAATCCCGGCACCTCCCCACCTTTGTTGCCAATCCTGCCCAGGAGCCCGAGGTCCCCATTCCTGCCCAGGAGCCCAGGGTTTCACCTCACCTGTAAGTGGTAGGAGGTTGTCCTCCAGCAGAACCTTACCGACCCCGCTTAAAAGGGTATTTGACATAGGAAGCTGGGAGAGAGCGGCTCGCGTGGGCGAGCGGAGAGAGAGAGCGCGCTTGGGCGGGTGAGTAGGAGAGAGCAGCAGCGTGGTTTGGACGGGAAAGCGGGAAGAAAGCACGGCTCAGGTGGGCAAGCAGGGAGAATTCAAATTCTGAGAATACCACAATGCAATTTATCACAAAGTTGCAGTAACTCATGACAAAAAAAATGGCAATTTATAAGTAAATAATCAGTGCTAATCCTTTCTTTCAATGTGTAACCTGTGGACAAATGTCTCCTTTGTAAAACTGATTCCCAGTAGCCCCACTTGAGCGCGGTGGGTACATTTCTTTTGAACTTTTTTTTCAAATTGTGACCTTTTGTCTCACCTGAAAAACTTTCAGATATTTGGTTGATCAGTTTTCAGTTAATCGGAAACATACTGTAGTTGATTTAAGCTGTTTGATTTGCTTAGCTTTTGTGGTACAGTATTCGTATTAATCCATTTTGCTTCTTGTTATGTCTTGGCTTTACCAGAAAAACCGGGTTGAACAGCAACTTCATGAGCATTTGCAAGATGCAATGTCTTTCTTAAAGGATGTCTGTGAGGTAGTACTACTCTTTCAGCGGTGCATTTCCTGGTTTACTGTTCTAGACCTGTAGACCATCTGCATGAATGCCAACAATGTTTTCCTTCTGGCTGAGGTCCACATTTTATGTTTTAACCATTTTGATTTATTTAAAGATACACATCCAAGAAAGAAGCATGTCAAGGAACATCTTAATATTTCTTTCTTGTGTTGAAAAAATTATAACTGATCAAATTGCCTTCCCAAAATAAATGATTTCCTTTAATGTGCACATTTTTAAAACTTTCCTTTCCTCAGATATCCTATTTATAATTTGAAACATATTTCAAATGCCTATGGCTGCTGTTGAAACCATTTGTTTTGTTTCAATTTCTTTCATATCTTATTCATGACATATCTATTAAGCAACCTGCTGTGAGTTTGCCTTATCAGAATTGTTGCCTTAGCACTTCTTCATTCAGAGTCTTCTTCCCCGGCAGCAAACTCGAATGGAGGATCGCTTAGACAGGCTGGATGATGCCATCCACGTTCTCAGAAACCACGCAGTTGGGCCTTCAACTAGCATGTCTGGTGACATGCACGGTTTACTGGGACCGTCGCAAAATGGGCCAATCGGAGGACTGAATTCCAACTTCGGAGCATCTGCACCGGTAACAGCCAGTCGACAAGCATCAATGGTAATTTTGTATTAACACAAGTTAAATTTAAATGTGGCAGAAAAATAGAGTTAATAATCCTCAAGGTAAGAAATTATTCTCAGAGCCATTATGTTTGATTTTGTTACACGCATCTAAAACAAAAATCATAATGGGATATACACATCATTTTTCCAAAAATCAATTTGCTTTGTAAAAGTCAAGTTTTTAAATGCTCTGGTTTGGTTCAGTGAATGGTTACGACCATCCAACACAGTCTGCTACATTGTTATACAGACAGATGTTCCTGCTGCAGATTAAACTGACATCGTTTTATTGTAATCAATTGATTTCAGTTTAAAAAGAAAATCTGCATCAGTAAACTTTTAACTGCAGTAAAACTGAGCTGCAGTGTTAGCCAAAGAAAATGCAGGGTACTTTTAAATTTAGACATGCAGCTCGCTAACAGGCCCCTCCAGCTCACAAGCCCATGCCACCTGAATACTTCAATTAACCGACTTCCCCTGTACATTTTGAAAGGTGGGAGGAAACCCATGCAGACACAGGGAGACAGTGCCGGCTTCAAACCAAGTCGCTGGTGTTGTAATTTGGTTGCTCTCACTCTTAAGCTAACCGTGCTCCCCTGTTTGTTCCTGTTGAGTTAGTGCTTTCCAATCTGCTTGAAGCCAGATCTGTTTTGCTTCCAAACATAGCAACTCTCTACCTTTATAGCAAGTTCTCTTCTTTATTTTATATTTGGTGTCCATTGGTTTCCAATTTGGGAGAAATGTGCTTTAGCATCTGAAACATTTTTAACTTGAAACAGTTTAACGAAGATACTCCAGCAAGAAAGTCTGCAGTCACTGTGAGTGTATTCAATATGCAGAAGTACTGGAGACACTCAGCAAGTCACATCATGTTCTCTCTTTAGGAAGGATACATAACCAATGTTTCAGGCCTGAGCCCTTTGACAAGGTAAAAAGGCAAAACGTTAATTGCATATTATTTCTACTTAAGGAATGCTGCATGACCTGCTGAGTTTCTCCAGCACTTTTGAGTATTGAATTAATAAAGATAGTCTGCAGGCTACTTGTTTAGTTTACTTAATATCGAAAGGTTACTAAGAAGTATTGAAATAGAATAATAAATTTAATTTGTATCGTGTTGACTTGGTAGCAATATGCTGATAGTCTTTCTGCCCAACTCTATTGGCCTGAAACTTCTCTGAGCAGCTTGTATGTACATTTGTCATCTGTCTACATCTGCTATTACCTTAAACATTCCTGGTGGTGCTTGCTTCCTCGGTGAAGTTGACTCTCAACGGTCTGGCAAGAGAGTACATAGTATGGGGCAATGCATTGTAAATCTGAATGAAATACTTTGAGAGTTGGTGAAGCTTTGTGCTCAACTGGCTGTCAGAAAACTTGAAAGTTGGTGTAAATTTCTGACATTCAGTGGTGTTATATTTTAAATAATTGTTAAAATATTTTAATATCCAGACACTCAAAACAAATACATTTAAATTAAATAAATAATATAAAAGATGTGTAAAGTTCCTTGAACTTCACAAGATATAGGGCCCATTGAGTCTTCTCTGCCATTTGAATCATGAGCTGATCTATCCACCCACTCAGCCCCACTCCCAGGCTTTCTCCCCATAACCTTTGATGCCCTGACTAATCAAATACCTGTCAATCTTTGCCTTAAATACACCCAACAACCTCACTTCCACAGCTGCCTGTGGTGACATGTTCCAGACTCACAGCCCTCTGACTAAAGAAATGTTTCCACATCTCTGTTTTAAATTTATTCCCTTTTATCCAGAAGTTATGCCCTCTTGTCCAAGAATCCAATACTATGGGAAACATCTTTGCCGCAACTACTCTGCCAAAGGCTTTCAGCCTTCAAAATGCCTCGACAAGGTCCTCCCTCATCCTCTGTACTCCAACGAGTACAGTCAAAGAGCTGACAAGCCTTCCTCACATGGTAACCCTTTCCTTCCTGGTAACCTTGCTCTCTCTCAGACCTTTCTCAAAGCAGGCCTTGCCTATGAAGTAGCAATGGCTGGTGCTATACTGCTGGGGACCATACTTCCAGCATTGGAGTTCAGCTCTCAACTCTATAGAAGTTCTTAATTTGTGAATTTCCACTCACTTGCTTGGGAATTGCAAACCTCCATTCACACAAAGGTTCGTGCCAGTTATTCTCACCCCCGCTGAGGGCTTTTTCGCTGAAGATTGATGTCCTGAAAATAGTCACTGAAACAATTTGATCTTTGCCTATCATTCACCAAAACAAACATGTTCTTCTCTATCAAAATTGAGCTTGAATTTAGCTTTAAGTGAATGTTATCTATGTATGTAATATTGAAATGCATAAAACATAAAAATGGTACGTTTCATTAAACTTGTTTCTGTGCTGCCAATCATTGCAGGGAATTAATATTATTTATTCAGTAAAATTTATATCCGTCCATGACTCTGCTTAGTATTTATTGAAGTCATATTTAGTGAGAAGCATTTTATGATTACTTGCCAGGAAATGTCTCTTACCATGTAGGAATTGTGTATTTCATATTTCTGGGGTTTTTTTGCTATTTGATGTTTAAATAATTTGTCTGAGAAAGATGTTTTCAATTTTGTTGAGTTGTGATAGCCCACAATCTATGAAATAGCAAAATGTGCATCGTTTCAGGCATGTATTGATATTTTTTTCCAACATGAGCATTGCTGGCAGTTTAATGCGTTCTTGAGAAGGTGCTTTCCAGCTTCTTGATGAAGGTGCTTTGTGATACCTTACTCAGTCAAATACTGCCTTAATGTTAAGGGTGATCCTTCTAATTTCACTTCTCAAGCTCAGCTCTGGAGGCCTGAATAGAACCAAGGCTGTGAAGAAGTCTTTTTTTTTTAATTTTATTTAAAAGATCTTTAAAAAAACAACATACAGTCTAATAACAAAAAGAAAACAAAAACCCCACCCCACCCACCCATCCCATCAGCCAGCTCTCTGAAGGAGAGCCAAAGATATGAATAAAAAGAAAAACAAAATATTTACAATAAATCAAAGTATATCTAAATGCATATACTCCAAGTAAGGAGACCACTTATTAACAAAAAAAGAATTGTCATGCAAGTTATATGTAATTTTTTCCATAATAATACAAGCTTTCAGTTCATTATCCCAGCGTATTATATTAATCTCTATATTATCTTTCCAAGTACGAGCTACACATTTTCGTGCTACAGACAACACTAAGCGTACAAATGCAACTTGAAACTTATCCAACCCTAATCCCCTCAAAGAGACCATATAACTCAATAAAAAAATTGATGGGTCTAATGGTAATTTAATGTTATATAATTTTTCCAAAACTAACATAATTCCTTCCCAAAATGGTTGTACTTTAACACAAGACCAAAGAGCATGTAAAAAAGTTCCAGTGCATAAACCACATCTAAAACAAGAATCCGAAGTACTAAAACCATATTTTTTAATTTCTTCGGAGTTAAATATAACTGATGTAGAAAATTATAATTAACCATTCCATATCTTACATTCATCAATTTAGTTACACTATCATAACACATATCCTCCCAATTATCTTCTGGAAAAATATAAGTTAAATCATTTTTTCCATTTAAGCCTAGATTTCTCCCATTCCAGTTTATCCATACTATCTTGTAACACTTGATACATAACTGAAATATAACCCTTCTTTGGTATAGAGGATATCAAAGATTCAAATTTCATCAATATAGATAAATTCATCTCTTTACCATAATTATCTTTTACCAAAGCTCTAAGTTGGTAGTACACAAACAAAGAATTTACAAATATATCAAATCTTTTCCTCAATTGATTAAAAGAAACTGTCCTTCCTCAAAACAATCCTGCATTATCTTTATTCCCTTAGAATCCGAACCATTTAAATGATTATTAAACGTTGAAAAAGGAATAAGCTGGTTAGTATATAATGGAGTTTAAATTGATCATTTACCTTTTGATCCTAAAACCATATTTCTTTTAGTCCAAATCTTTAACAAATGTTTTAATACCGGGATATTACATTCCCGCAGCAAATTCATATTCCACCAAAATATAAATTGACGAACCTCAATTTCAGAAATAAAAGCCATCTCCACTTTCGCCCAACTTGGGGGTTGATCCAAGTCCATCAATCTACTAACAAATTTCAACTGAGCTACTTTGTAATAATTCTGAAAATGAGGTAACTGAAGTCCACCTAATGCAAATTTCCATGTGAGTTTATATAACGCTACTCGAGGTAATTTACCTTTCCATAAAAACTCTCTCACCACTTTATTTAAATCCTGAAAAAAACCCTTTGAAAGGAAACATGGTATCGACTGAAATAGATAATGAATTCGAGGGAAAATATTCATTTTAATACAATTTACCCGACCAATTAAGGTTAACGGAAGATCTTTCCATTTAATTAAATCTGCTTTAATCCTTCTTAATAAAGGAACATGGTTTAATTTATATAAAGATTGATAATCAGCATTTACAATTACTCCTAAATATTTAATTTTATCTGACCATATTGATTTTATGATATTTTTATATTCTGAATAATCACCTCCAAATGGCAAAATTTCACTCATCCCAATTAACTTTATATCCAGATAGCTCTCCAAACTGCAATAGGCATTCTTGCAACTGTGACGACAACTGTTTTGGTTCTGTCAAATATATCAACACATTGTCTGAAAATAGATTAATCTTATATTCATCATCCATAACCCTCATCCTTCTCATCTTATCATTCTGTCTTATTGTCTGACTAACGGTTCAGTAGCCAATGCAAACAAGGCTGGTGACAATGGACAACCTTGTCGAGCCGAACGTGTCAATTTAAATGGCAAAGAAACTTGACCATTTGTCGCCACTTCAGTTTGTATATAAAGCTTTAACCCAACCAATAAAAAAAGGGCCATATTTAAACTTCTCTAACACCTTAAGTTAAAAATCCCATTCAACCCTATCAAAGGCTTTTTTCGCATCCAGCGCAATCACCATTGGGTGGTTGGGCTGCTTTCGATATGCCTTGACCAATGTTATCAACCGAAGAATATTATCTGACGCATTCCTATTCTTAAGAAAACCTGTTTGATCAATATGTATCAACTTAGGTAAGTACTTAGTGAGCCAATTTGCTAACACTTTTGCTATAATTTTATAATCTACATTTAATAAAGAAATGTCTATACGAAGACACTTTCAACACGTCTCTATCTTTTTTTGGAATTACAGTAATTAAGGCACTCGAACAAGATTCCAGTAACACCTGTTCTTCAGTTATTTGTTGTAATACATCCCCAAATACAGAAGATAAATCTTCATAAAAGATTTTTTAAAATTCAACAGAGAATCCATCATCCCCTAGTGACTTTCCATTTGGCATCTCCTGCATAGCTTCCTTAATCTCAAAATCTGTAAATGGAGATTCCAATTCCATAACATCTTCCTCCCCTAATACCGGCAACATTAATTTGGATAAATAAGATTCAATAAAACCATTATCCTGCTTCCCCTCAGAAGTATATAATTTTTGATAGAATGAATAAAACTGGTCATTAATTTCCTGAGGTTTGTGGGTAACTATTGAATTCTTTTTAACAGCATTAATAGTCCGCAGTACCTGTTCCACTTTTAAATGCCACTCAAGTACCTTATGTGCACTCTCGCCCAATTCATAATAACGCTGTTTAGATCGATTAATTAAATGCTCAAATTGATAAGTTTGTAATGTATTATAATGTAGTTTCAAATTCGCTAAAGCAGCTTTTTTTTATCTTCTGCCATATCTTTCTGAAAATCTTTCTCTATCTCAGCAATTTGTTTCTCCAACACTAAACTTTCTGCCATATATTGTTTCTTAACTTTTGTAGTATAACTAATAATCTGCCCTCTCAAATAACCTTTCATAGATCCCTTAGTACAAAATGACTATCTACAGAATTAACATTCTCAGCCAAAAACAAAGTAATCTGTTCTTTAACAAAAGTAACAAACTCTGGGTTTTACAATTACATTGTATTAAACCTCCATCTGTAAGACAAAAAGAGCAATAAGAAATGATCCGATATAACCCTACTTTTATATTCACCCTGTAATACTCTACACTGTAAATGTGCCAATACCAAAAATAAATCTATTCTGGAAAATGAATCATGTCGAGATGAATAAAAAGAGAAATCTTTCTCTGTTGGATTAACTCTTCTCCAAATATCCACCAAATTTAAATCTTTCATCATGGCCCCAATTTGTATCGCCATCTTTGATTTCCTTATACTTTTTGGAGATCTATCCAATAAAGGATCCAAAACGCAATTAAAATCTCCCCCGACTAGAATATTTTCATTAGCTTGATTTAACAACAAAAAAGCTTTTAAAATAATCCATTCACCATCTATATTAGGTGCATAAACATTAAGAAAAGTCCAAGATTCAGCAAAAATTTTACAGTTCACCCTCAAAACTCTCCCAGCATTTCCTTCCAACGATTCTAATTCAAATGGCAAACTCTTATGAATTAAAATCGCTATGCCTCACGCCTTAGAATCAAAAGAAGAAGAAAATAAATGACTAACCCCCTCTCTCTTCAATTTCATATGTTCTTTTTCAGTCAAATGTGTTTCTTGCAAAAAAGCAATATCAAATTTCATTTTTTTAATATAGGCCAATACTTGCTTCCGCTTAATTGGATTATTCAACCCCTGAACATTAAAAGTTGCAAATTTCAAATTAGACATTCCTACAAACTAATAGTATATTCACACACTACAAAATATCGCTCTCCTTATAAATCCTTAAAATCGTAAGCCCTCTCCATATAAAACGTCAAATTGAAAAAAATAAAGAAAAATCATCCCTAAAAAAAAAAACCACCCAAAGGTAGTAACGCCCTAAAAATCTGGGTGTGGTAAAGCCCACTAGCGGCAGATGACTATCAAAGATTTCAGTGCCATCCACCACCCCCCCCCCCCCCAACCAGACATATATACATTGTTTAATTAAACACAATCAAATATAGTAAGTATATTCAACCTAGTGATTCCAGCCCCAATTATTGTTCTGGGTCTTCAATATCAATAAGACTTTGTGTCAGTTCTTCTTTCTTTTCATTCTTTCCATACTTCCCATTCCCATTTCCATTTGCCCTTTTAGGTGACAACAATGAAGACTGACCATTCCCTCGCAAATTTGGCAACGAATTAGCAAAAATTAATGCATCCTGATCATTCCCAAAATATTGGGATTGAAAATTTCTGTAAAAATCTTTCAACACCACAGGATAACGAATAACCCTTCTGCCACAATACTTCTTTAACTGAATTAAATTCCCGATGTCATCTAATAATTTCTTGACTCAAGTCCACATAAAAGAATACTCTATTATTTTGAATCATGATTGGAGTTTGACTTTGTCACTCCTTCTGCACCGCCAGTCGTAATACCATTTCTCTATCTTGGTATTTCAAACAACGAATTAAAACTGCCCGTGGTGACTGTCCTGGAAATGACTTCTTCCTTAATGCTCTATGTGCTCGATCCAACTCCAGACCTTCTGGAAAAAACTCCTTGCCCAACACCTCAGGGATCCATTTCTTTAAAAAATTTATCGGGTCAGAACCTTCAATATCCACTGGAAGACCCACTATTTTTACGTTATTCCTCCGACTTTGATTTTCCAATGAATCAATCTTCTTCAATAATTCCTTTTTCTGAACCCCCCAGTCCACAAAAGAGTCCTCCACTTTTTCCCTAATACGTTCCACTTGATTTTTACATTCAAAAATTTTTGAAATTATCTTGTACAGTGTCTACTGATTTTATACATCTATTAACGTCACTTTTAACTACAGTCATATCTTGCTTCATATTTGTCATTTCTTCACACATAGTACTCATTTTAGTTTTCACTTCCAAAAATCCTTGAGTCATCTGCTTTGACATAATATCCATTTGGTAAGCAATCCCTTCCAAAACAGTAAACACAGAATCCAGTCCAGATTCCATCACCTCCCTTTGAGGCCTACCTTCTCTAGTCTCAGCCATTATTTCTTCTTGTGTACATTCCAATAAAGTTAAATCCTCTTCTTCAACCACAACTGGTCCTTTTCCGGTGCGGCTGTGGGTCTGGACACCCAACCACGGTGCACCGACCTCGTCAGGCTGCCGTCGCTCGGGTTCCCTCATAGCCCACACCTTTTCCAGTAATTCACGCACCCTCGAAGCACCGTGAATGCCCGACAGAACCATCGATCATGCAGATGCGTCCTCCGACGCTACAATGCGCGCCCCCGGACCACTAGGCAACATCGCAGGCTCAAGGGCTCCTCTCTTAGCCGGAGTGCCCGCGCTTGTTGTCGAGTCGGCGCCATCTTGCGGATGCAGGGTCGGCGCCGGCGTAATACCGTGCAGGAGTCCTCTGAGGCCTGGGGACTCCCATCAACGACTCCGTAGCATCAACTTGATAGGAAGGCCTCAATTCTTCAACACTTTTATAAGGTAATTTCTTCTGTAATTGAGCTTTTGACTTTTTCACATTTGTAGCCATTGCAATCCTCCACTATTCCAAAAACTGTAAATACTGCTTTTAACCACTTTTATAAATTTTAAAATTGGGTATTTAAAAATCTAGCTGGGGGAAGGTGGAATTACACATCTGTCTTCTACGCCATCTTGTCACGCCTCCCGGCTGTGAAGAAGTCTGAACCCTAAACCCAAACTGAGTTTGGGTGAGCAGGTTATGGCTGAACAAGTGCTCTGTGTCAAACATTTGTTCTTGCTGATGGAGAGTAGTCTGGGAAGAAGTTAACTCATTGGATTGAACGGGCTTTTTCTTTGGATTACAGAACATATTCAGAATATGGGGCTGTTTTATTGGGAACTTTTTAGTTTAAGGCCAGTGCTATTGGAAAGCAAAAAAATTATCTGTAATCTTGGCAAACTGCAGGATACAATAAGCCACAGTGGATTTAAGAGAATTGGCCCATTTTTTTGTTGTCAATGTTGTGGGCTTGTAAATGTAATCTCCATGCTCCAGAACAAGGTCTTCAAAATGGTTTAATTATACTTGCAGGTATCTATTTGACATGTTTCTGAAATATTCATGAGTGAATCATTTGATTTTTGGATGTTTTGCAGACTACCAATGCCTCATCCAACAATACCGTAACACTAAGTGCATGTGTCAGATGTCATTCTAACTTCTCTAAGAGCCTTACAATTTTACTAAAATTGTTTGTATTGACAGGTACATTCATTTATGTTCTCTTTATTGCTCTTTCTCCATGATGTCACTTGAAACTGCAGATGTAGTTACTGCCTTTTGCAGTCTCTTGTAGATGTTAGGAATAATTTAAGGTATTAATGTGAGGAATGCAGTCTTGCCTTGTGAGTGTTTCTTCTACTTTCAGTAGGCTCTTTTGCAATTCTAAGGGTAATTAGAAAATGCTGATATAATTTTAAACATTAGAACAGCACGGGTTTGTGGGCAGAAATGGCCCGTTACCATGCTGTATTTCTAAATTTAAAATTTATCAGGGGCCATCAAGTTAAGCCTAAAGTTAAAGTAGAAACAGTGGTTAGTGTTCAAAAAGACATTCGTGTTGAAGCATCTCGTCCTGGTGAATGGAATGCTGGTGATAAACTGCACCTGCAACTTGTTTTTGTTCAAGAAATAACAGTCTCCTATCCCCTGCCCAAAAGAATTGAAGTTAATGCCTTGTAAAATTTAGTCAGTATGGAGAAAACAGACTCTCCATGGAGAATTTTCAGCTTATCCTTACATTTTTTCCAGATGTGTAACAACTGGCATATTAGTTTTTTTTTTGCAGAGTGCTCGAGCAAATGGATAAAGCAGGTAAGTTGATTTGTAATGCTGAGGCAATCACATTGAAGGATTGCAGTAACCAAGGGGACTTGAGCAGAGAGGAGAGCTGATGGGATGGAATATTTAATTTGTGGTTGTACAACTGAGCTTTTATATGAAAGGGATTTGAGCCCAGCTGTAGTGGAAATAATCCGCTGAAGCAAACAATTTATAGATTAGTCCCTAGATAGAATCAATTAATCAAAACCATCTTGTGCTCAAAATGTGGGAACTATTGATACACTTAAGGAAAGTCAGAACAAAGTGGTACAGCTTGAAACCATTAGAAGGAATTTAAATTTCAAATGTCCGTGCTGTTGTCCTGTAAAACAAATATAGACGCCCATTCAACAAAATGAGCTGTTTTCAGCGTCTAAATTAACGTAATAAAATAAAACTGGATATTTGCTTTCAGCAAAAGAGGGTACAATTGCTGGTAACATATGGTAGGCATTGGACCATTTGCTCCTTGGCCCTTTCTTGATCGTCATCTGATGTCTGCTGCCAAGACCATTGCCAGACCCTTCAAGATCATCAGAGAAAGGGGCCCTTTGCACCAGCTGGTTCGGCCTCCCCCCCCCCCCCCCCCGACCCTCCAATTCTGCTGCCGAATTTTTCCAGCACTCCTGCTGGTGATTTCCCCCCTTGTGTCTGTGACTTGCTTTCAGGATGAAGGTAAACAGCCATTTGCAATCTGGCTGACTTTGATATCCCCACAGCTGATAATCCTGAATGCAGATTTTTGTTTCTGGAAGTTGACAATAATGAACCTCATTGAATTGAAATTTTGAAAATATTTTCCATGATTGAGATTTTCACTTTTCACCAAGTTATGAAGTCTCACCTTTTAACAGTGCAGTTGGATTCAATGCTGTAAAAATTTGATGTCATCTGAACTGTTTCCAATCTCAATTCCCACATTTGGCAACAATTTATTCCATAGCAGTAACCATCAAAGAGTTCAAGATTCCTGAGAAACATATATCTGGCAGAATATCAACATTTTATTTTGTATTTCTAAATTTTGGTCTAAAACATTAAAGGCCAAAAAAAAAACTCAGTTGGCAAACTTCAAGGTTAGATTTTTTTCTGTTTGTTTTATTTTCTGGTGTCAAGACAGATTTATTTTTAAATATCTCTCCATTTATGAAGAATGGCAAGGTTTTGTGTGAAGATGTTCTGTGTTGTTTTTTGTAAGATGCCTAATATGAAATGACCCACAAACAAATGAACATTTTAAGGTAGAATCTTAACATTAATCCAACAATAACTTGGATTGCAGTAATATTTAGCCATGCCTACGCCTTCAGTTTTATTTTTCATGCAAATTATGAAAATTTATGTAGCATTTTTAGATGATCAGTCTTTGCCACTTGCTTTCTTCTGTGAATGCATACAACTAAGAAATGGGAAATAAATTTTCCCCATTTACTGCATGGCATTTTTAGCACTTTACCTCAGGAAATTTGGACCAGTATTTTTAAAAAATATCTTGCTGAAAGACATTTGAACCCTTGCAGGGTCTAAAATAGTTGCACTTAAAGGGCATTTTATACTTTGAATTTTATAGTCCTATTAACTGGCTCATTTTGCATTAAGTAACCAATCACATCTGAAAGGTTAGGAAAATGTGAAATGAAATTTGTAGAATCACCCATTCGCCAATGCTGACAGGGATGCCTTTCAACATTAGTCCTTTTTTCCTGCACTTGGCCCATTGCCATCTATTCCTTTCCATCCAGATACCTGTCCAAATGGTTTTTTGTAAAACTCTGTGATTGAACCTACTTTTACCTCTGGCAGTTTGCTCCATATACCTATCACCTCTCTATGGAAAATCTTCCTTCATCTGTCCTCTAATTTTAGGATTAATTATCTATCCTTTCTGTCCCTTATAATTTTATAAGCCTCTGTGAGGACCCCGCACTATGCACAACCCCAGTGGAAAGTCCCAGCCTATCCAATCTCTTCTTGTAACCACAGGCTTCCATTCCAGGCAACACCCTGTTGAATCTCTTCTTCATTCTTTCCATTGCTATCACATCCTTTCTGCACTGTGGTGACCAGAACCATATTCCAAGTGTGCCCAGACCATTGTCCTGCATAGCTGCACATGATTCCCAACTCATATACAGTACTCACTGCTTTGCTTATAAAGACAATCTGTTACTGCTCTGATTTCCATCTGATCTGTTCCCTCTGTATCCCCACCCCCACAACAATTCTCACTATCTGAAACTCTTTCGTGATTGCAGACTTCCAGTCATAGAAACAACCTTTTCATACTACTCTCTGTCTCCTGTGAGCAAGTAAATGTTGGATCCAGTTGGCCAAAAAGTCTTAATCCCATGCACCCTAACTGCACCAGTCTAGCAGGCAGGACCTCATCAAAAGCCATGTTTACCATCCCTACCACTTTGCCTTCATCAATTTTTTGAATAACCTCCTCAAGAAAAACCTCAGATTTGTGAGGCTGGAATTCTCATGCACAAAACATGCTGATCCCCCTGATCAGTCTTTGCCTTTCCAAGTGACCCTAAATCCTATGCCTGAATATTTTCCAATAGTTTCTCTACCATTGGTTTGTAGTTTCCCAGATTAACTCTAATCTACCACCTTTCAAATTCCAGTTTATTATCATCTGACTGTACAAAACAGCATTTTCCTGGCCAGATGCAAACACATACACGCACAATATGCAGTCATTAATAACCACCTAAATACATAAAGATGTAGCTTAAAGTAAATATATAAAATATTTTGGGATAATTTTCTTGGCTGCAGGATACTGTTCATCAATCTCACAGCCATTGGGAAGAAGCTATTTCCCAGCCTGGCAGTCCTGATTCTGATGCTCCTGTACCTCCTTCCTGATAGTGAGTCAAAGATACTGTGTGCTGATTGGAAAGGATCCTCAATAATTCTTTGTGCTCTATTTAAGCAATAAAGGAATGGTAGACTTAAGTGATTTTGGCCATTTGATAATCCTCTGTACTGACTTGTGATCCAAGGCTTTGCAGCTACTGTCCCACACAATGATGCAGCCAGACAGATCGCTCTCAATTATGCTCCTGTAAAAGGTTGACAAAATGGGGACCAGTAGCCTTGCCCTCCTCAACCTCCTTTCGGAAGTATCGGCATTGCTGACTAATGAGGAGGTGTTCTGGGTCCAGGATAGGTCATTCTTTTTATGCACACCAAAGAACTTTGTTCTCTCCACGATGGAACCATTGATGTGTAATGCAGTATGGTCCACAATCATCACCTTTGCCTTGCCTACATTGAGATTTGGGTAGTTCTCACCACGCAACCTCCTCTCTGTAAGCCCACACATTGTTGCCGAAGAGGCCAACTCCTGTTGTAGCATCCTCCAACTTGATTCTTGAATATGGGAACAATATTAGTCTTCAGTACCTCAGGAATTTGTCCACCTCAATGTGTTGTCAATATCTCTAATGCTTACTCTTTCCTGCTGCATGTCTAGACCATCAGTGAACACCTCCCCCTACTTCTTCCTGAGGCAAAATATTCATTTGGGACACCACACATAACCCCTGGCTCCACACAAAGACTCCCTATTTGGTTTTGCCAAAGGTCTTGGAATTTCCTTTAATTGTGTTGGCCAGGGCCATTTTATCTCCTCCTTTTGCCCTCATAACTACTTTCACAGAACCTCTCCGAAATTCTCTGGAAACTTCAAAGGGCAGGCATGGCAACTATCCAACACACACCCCCTTTTTCTCCTGATCAATCCCTCAATTTCCTTTGTTAACCAGTGTTGTTTAATCTTGCCATCCTTGTAAGGAATAAAGCAAAATTTCCATTTCAGAGAGACAGAAGATTCTCAGAAACACAGGAAAAAAATTAACCAGTTATTTTAGTTTTATTAAGATAGAAAATGAAGTATGGAATTGGATTTCTTTTGACCACCATGTTTGGTCCTTCACTGAGATGAACATTGACTACATGTTTTTATCGTGGCTAAGTTGTTTACCACAATCAACATGCAGTAAGAAAATAATCAGATGATCAAACAGTTTCCAATGTTACTGGCAGTACTTGATGTATTTCGACCAGCGATACCGCTTGTAGCTTTCTGTACTGCAATTAAAGGAAATCAGCTGGAAATTATCATAATGGAAGCTACTGACCGATTAGGCCTATATCATACCCTGAAAATCATGCCATCAGTTGCAGAGGTTTGGTGAATGTTTAGTGTTACCCTCACTTACTGCCCAGCAAAACTAGGTCTAAAAACTATTGATTGCTCATGTATATTTTAATTTTCTAATGAATATTACAAAATAAAAAGAAATTTAAAAATGTGATTTTTTTAAATAATTAATCAGCTTCTTTAATTTTATGTGTAGATTCCATGGCATCCTGTGAAAGGTTTATAAAACTGGTGAAAGATTGTGTGTTTTTGTTCTGCAGTCAGCCAGCTTGAGAACATTAAGCTTAATATTGGATTTGGAGAAATTCTGATTCCTGTTTCCACTTCTTTAGTGTTTACGCTCCCGCACAACTTCATTATTCAGTGCAAACCTTAACTGTCTATCGTTTATTTGGATGTTAATTCACCTGTATATGTGGGTTTAATTTATTTTCTGGTGCATTGGTTCACATTTAATGAATGCGTGATGCCAGCAGGCGTTGGGAAGAAGGTGGGTCCCAGCACAGTGATCCCTTGAGATTTGCGGGGAGCTGTATCTGAGATGTGCAGCAGGCATGAGTTCTTTGGCCCTTGGTCTTGGTTCTAAGGAATATCCTGAATGTGCAGAGGAGTCTCTGAGGGTACCTCAGAGCTGAGTGCAGTGCAATATATTTCTTCTCCTACCTGCTTGATTATTTTCCAAATCATGTGCCAGTCCAGAGGCCAAATTTCAAAAGCAATATTCCAAGTATTTTTAAATTTTGTCTTAGAGAAAATGCTTACAGAAAAGAAACATGCCCATTTCAAAGATGCAAACTGTTCTGTTTACAGATCCTGTCCAGATCTCTGCCTTTTGCTGATCACCAGACACTGACTTTTACCAGGCATATGTTACATGGCATTTTTGCATTTTCCATGTGGTGTGCATTAAAGCTGAAGGTGATTCACAGTACAATAGATGAATTAGCTCAGGAAAAGTAGATGATCATAAAGTCATGAAATTTAATTTCCAAAGCAGTGAAATTTTCCCAAAACATTCTCCAAAAGTCTTGTAACAACTAGGACAACCAAAGTCTCACCCAATTCCACGCATTATGGAAGTTTGCAGCGTTGGCTAGTGCAGATTCCAAGTACTAACCAGCAAAATACTTCCTTAAAAAATGGAGGAGGATTTAATGACTGATTCCAAACACAGAATGATGCTCGGGTGAGAAGTGTAGTTCAACTTGATGCAAAGCAGTTATTTTCAAAAGCTGTAAAATGCCATAAAATATGAAACAACAGCCTACTTCAGGATTTGAAAAATGTACTGTTAATTTCCTTGCAACTAAGTAGCCAGTGATGTTGACTTTTAAAAAACAAGAAGCAAAGTGGGGTTTGAATGCAATTGTAGAGAAGCTCGCTGATAGTAAATAAAATTATCAATGAAGCAAAGCAAAGATAACTGAAAACTGCCAATGCCTTTTGGGAATACACGTTGTAACTGGTTCAGGGAAAGCAGCAACTCATAAGTTAACACAAAAACAGCAGTTGGTCGTCTTCGAGACTTTTATTTGAGAGATGTTGTCATGCCATCTTTTGAGCAGGCAAAGAATAAGTGGTATCTAATTTGTGAATTTTTTCCCAGAGAAACACCTCGTACTAATTTGCATGCTTTGAATTTTTTCAGTCATGTAGCGCAGATAAATATGAGCAGAGCTCTTCTCTCCTGAACTGCAGAGTGGCAGCTGTATGCCTAATGAATTGAACTTTCTGACCTTGTACTGCAGACTTCTGCCCTGAGGCAGGGAATTGTTTGCACACCTGGTATGTTGATGTTGACCCACCCACGTTTTGGTGTGCTCTGTAGATTAGAAATGATTATTGTCTATTACAGTATTGATGATTGTGAACAGGCCTTGCGGAAATAATGATGGTGGACAAAGTGGCCATTCATAGAATTTTTATTCCTGCCTCGTTTGATTTTATTTGCAAAGGGATTCATTTTGATGATGCAATGACCTCATTATTTCTAATGAACTTGTAAATATGCTAAATTTTTTAAGTATACTAGGGGTTTTAAAGTGTAGCAACTGTAGGCAAATGTAACCACTCTCTTGTGTTAGTGGTATTGATTGATCGAGGATGTTAGTCTCTCATTGTTTGCTCAGGTAATATTCCTGGATTTTTAACCAGAAACTTGGTTCTCTGCTTATAGATTTTGTGCCAATACTTTTAACTATATTCAAATAAGAAAACTTGCAAGCTGCAAAATGGGGTTGTTAAAATAAAAATTGTTAATATATCCCATTTGAATGTCTAGTTTCCTCCAAGGCAAATAATGATGCACAATTATTCTGTTCCAACCCCAGATGACATCTTGTCCGTTCTGGCCAGGCGATATACTGCTTCTGGTCTGTTTGGCCTAAGTTTGTACAGGAAAGATGTTGTCAAGATTGAGAGGGTGCAAAGAAGATTTACGAGGATGTTGCCAGGACTCGGGGACCTAAGTTACAGGGAGAGGTTAAGTCGAGGCAGGGGCCTTATTCCTTGGAACACAGGAGGATAAGAGGTGGATAAGGTAGATCAGGTGAACGCAGAGTCTTTTGCCCAGAGTAGGGGAATCAGTCACCAGAGGGTATGGGTTTAAGGTGAAGGGGGGGAGAGATTTAACAGGAACCCGAGAGGTATTTTTTTCCACAGAGTGTAAGGAACGAACTGCTGGAGGTGGTAGATAAAGCAGGTGCTAATGTAATTTTTGAGAAAAAAAACTTGGACAGCTACATGGATAAGATGAGTTTCCACTCACATCCCACTTTAAGTATTCCTTATGCCATCGATGCTCTGTGATTAGTAAGGGATTGCTTAAGGTGGGATGTGGGTGGAAAGAAAATGTTTGAAAACCATTGTTTTAATCATAACTAATTGACTTGTTATGTGCACGGTTTCAGAACTCCAAAGGAAATGGGCAAATGACAATTTTTCTCAAGCAAAATATGTCAGTAACAATTGGGTCTAGAGCAGTGGTTCTCAACCTTCCCTTCCCACTCACATACCACCATAAGCAATCCCTTACTAATCACAGAGTACCGATGAAATAAGGATTACTTAAAGTGGTACGTGAGTAGGGAAAAAAAAGGTTGGGAACCATGGTTTAGAGGGAAATGGGCCAAACTCAGGCAGGTGGGATCTATTTTTGAGTGGGACATTTTGGTCAGTGTGAGCAAATTGAGCCACATTGTGTGACTCTTTGATTCGAACTGCTTAAATTCATTCTAGTCAATATTAAATTCATGTCTGCTGTAGATGTGTAAATATTTGTTTTTAATTGTCTTGCTGATGGAGTTTTTTTTTCCTTTCAGCTAATTTGTATGATTTTCTACTTTACACAGAGATGGATGATCTTCCTCAGATTAAACTGCAGTTGAATTGAAAACCGGGTAGGAGGCAGGATGATAGAGAACCAAACAGTTTACCATTCTCTGGGTGAAGAAAGCTCTGCTAACCTTGGATCTATTTTGAATGCCTTTTATCCAGGGCCTACGGCCTATTTGTAAACTCCTTAGCTATTCATATCATCCTTGCTACATCTAGTCTGACTTCTCCCATTAAAATGTATGGGTTTCTATGAGATCCCTTCCAGTGAAAGTTGATTAAAATGATCAAATCTCTTGTGTCAGTCCCAGGAATTAGTCTAGTAAACCCTTGTTGTATTCCCTCCATGGCAAGAATATCCTTCCTCAGATATAGAGACCAAAACTGCTGCAATCACAGCATCGTCAGACTTTCATGTTACACACCTGGTGTTGTTTCATCAAGGCAATGTACTTCTATACTCAGATTTGAATTTTTGCTTTCTTCAACTGGTGTGCAAAGCCCCTTTACTGATCTGTCATTATTTTGATAATGCTTTTCTGTTATTGGACAACCAAAGTAGATAACCACTTATTCATCTGCCACGCGTTTTCCCACTTGTGTTCCTCTCACACCTTGCATTGCCCCCAGTTTTGTGCTACCTAAAAATTTGGAGATCTATTTAGGTCCATTATCTAAATAACTTAGTATACTTTGTCTATCTGGGGCCCCTGCAGCACCCCACTCAGACTGTCCGTCACTGGAAAAAGATATGTTTAATCCTGATGTTTCCTGTCTGTCAACCAAATCTCAATCTATGCCATCACAACCAGTCGCCCATTTGCTTTAACTTTGCACATTGATCTTATGTGGGGCTTTATTAAATCCCTTCAGAAATGACCACATCCACTGCTTCCTCCTCATCTCTTCTGGTTACGCTGTCAAAAAAATTCAGTCAATTTGTTAAACATGATTTTCTTTCCATGTGGTAAAGGGCTGACTCCATCTGCAATTACTGCCATTTTGCTGACTTTGAATGCGTATTGCTTCAGGCTTGATTTTGAAAATATTTTTCAAATCGTGAGCTGTTTTAATGTTCTAATCATGTCAGGTAAGTGAGATAGGTGTGGAAAAGCTAACAAATATTATTTGAAGGCTTTTAAGTGTTTGTTGAAGAACCTCTACTCCTTTTGCTTGTATCCACCTAACCAACAAGTTGGATTTCTTGGGTTAAGGTTCGTTTCTTTTTCGTCAAAATACACAAAATTTGTTTACTTTTGTTTACCCCATAAATGCACACAGAGACGTCACTGGTCCAGCACCCCTACCAAGACGATGAAGTAGGTTCCTCCAGAGACACAGTGCTGCGAATCCCACCACCTTCTCTGATGTCAGTTCCTGTGCTGCCGTCACCTCCATCCGTCCCATCAGTGAACCCGAGCCCAAGTTCCCCTCCTTGGCCCCGGTTCTAAATCCACAATACGATTAGAATTAGATCATGTTAGTTTTTAAAGTAAGAACTGTGGAATTATACAGCACAGAAACAGGCCATTGCAGTCATCCTCAGCCATACTCACCGTGATACCCATCTTTACAAATCCCATTTGCCTGCATTAGGTCCATACCTTCTACTCGGTTTTTATCCAAGTACTCTCCAAACGCCTTTCAAATGCTGTAAGTGTACTGCCACTACCACTTCATCCAACACAGCTCAGAACAGACCGCTGTGCCAAATATGATATCCAAATTAAATTTAAAATCCTGCTGCCTGGACATGATGCATATCCCTGTATATCCGTGCATCTATCTGGAACCCTCTTAATGCAACTATAGTGCCTTTTCCCACCACTACCCCAGCAGCCCTTTCCAAACACACAGAACTCCCTACGTTTAAAAAAACTTGCCCCGCACATCTCTGATAAACCTCATCTTAAATGTGTGTTCTCCAGTGTGTGACATTTTACCTTGGAAACACGTTTCTGACTATCTACCTCTTCAATGTCTCTCTTAAACTTCAATCAAGTAGAGTCAGCCTCCAACATTCCAGGAAAAACAAACTTTATTTCCCCAAATACTCCATCAAAAGCAGGCAATCCTCGTAAACCTCTACCCCTTCCAAATCCTCCACACCCTTCCTGTTATGGGACAACCAGAATTGCATTCAGTATTCCAAGAGCGGCCCAACCAAAGTTTTATACAACTGCAACGTGGCTTCAGTACGATACTATTTCCTTACTGCACCATCTACTTGTATGGCCACTTTCAAGAATTTATGAACCTGAATCCCCACAATCCTTAGTACATCGATGCATGTAAGAGCCATACAATTAATTATGATCCCCTTACATTTAACCTTGAAAATTGCAACATCTCGTATGTCTGGAGTAAACTCATTCTGCCATTTCTGTAACTGATCTATCTTCTTTTGAATTCTTTGATAACCCTCTGCACTGTACACCAATCTTAGTGTCATCTGCAAACTTGCTAACCCACCCACCTGTATTTTCATCCAAATCATTTCTCTATATCACAAAGATTAGGGGTTCCAACACCAATCCCTGTTGAACACCTCATCTTCTAATGGGCACCCTCCAAATGGATGGTATTAACATTGACTTCTCTGGTTTCTGTTTACACTCTCCTCCCCCTCCCCCATTTTTCCCTTGTCTCTTTTCACAGAGCCAAAATCAATTACCTCCTTTCCTCTTATCACATCTGATTAACGCTCTTGGGCTGTTAGGTCTGGACTCCTCCCTCCTGCCATTCTTCCCTCTTACTCTCTAGTATTTAATTAAGATGCCTGTTTGCTTTTTGCTTATGAAGAAGGGCACAGGCCTTGCACTGAGGCGCCATCATGTGTTGAAACTGTGGTGGTGAAGGGTGGTCACAATTAACTTGATGTAAAATGTTTTATCTTTTGTGTTTTTTAATCCTTTGAACATAATTTAATTTAGATGGCCTATCCAATTTTAAAAGTTTTTCTACAAATACTGATGACCACCTCTTCACACCACAATGTGAGTCTGATGTGCTGCTGGTTGAACAAAAATTACCATCACGAAAGTCCAACATCATTGTCGTCAGACATTCAGGAAAGTAAGAGGAATAGAGAAATATAAAAGCTGCAAATACTGGAATCTTGAGCAGACAAAAGATTGCTGGAGGAACTCAGCAGGTCAAACGGCAGAAATACTCTGTCAACGTTTCGGGTCTGAACCCTTTGTCTTTGTCTTGATAAAGAGTTTGGACCTGAAATGTTGAACAGTCATTTTTACCCACAGATGCTGTCTGACCTGCTGAGTTCCTCCAACAGTTCTTTGTCTCCAATAAATTCCTTACCTCTCTAGAAAATGTACTGAAGCAGACTAACTATGTGGTTATATTGGAATCCAGGGGGGATGAGTTCTGACCAACTAACTTTGACGTTGTTATAGCTTCCATCTTCGTGATGTTGCCTGTCTCTGCCAAGATCATCTTTGCATTGTCCTATTTCAAGATGCTCAAACTTGATTCAGACTCGATGGGTTCACCCCATTCTATCTGCAACCAGCTCAACAGCTTTCTGAAATATTTTTCCACTTTCAAATCTAAACCGCTCGCACTTTCCCAGATTTGGTTAAAGTTATGTCTTCAGTTATCAAAGTCTTCAGTTCTGGAATTCCTGACCTAAACCTCTCGCCCTTGCTACTCCTCTTGGTTACTGTTCAGATGATCTATAAATTGCTGCTTTGAAGTTTTAAGTTGATTTATTGATGAAGCATGCAGAAGTAAGAAACATTCTCTACAGTCATCTTTTTGGTCCAGTTTATCATGTTTAATATAATTCCAGGGAGAGAAGTTTGTATTAATTAGAATGCAAGTGCTTACTTTGCAACACATTATCATTGAGCTCCCAGGTCAATATAACCTCCTCCTCAAAGATATGTTGGTTGTTAGGATAATTGTCCACATCAAAATGTCCCTGTCTGTGGGTGGTGGATGTGCGAGAGGTTGATGGGGAATGTGGGGAGAATAAACAAGGATTTCATGTAGGATTAGTGTTGGCCAGTCTAGACTTGGTGGACCAAAAGGCTTGGTTTTATTCTATCCCTCTTTTTAACCCTGACTAACTCTACACATCTTCCCAGAAATTATAGACACAGTTTTCTGAACAGATTTTTCAGGTTCTGCATTGCCATAATAAAGCCTTTTCTCCATTTAAGTTGAAGTGGTTTCTTTAATATGGAATATACCGTGGTTGAACCAAACCCCTTGATACTGTGTTTGCTGGAATTGTTGGGGATTTTTCAAAATGGTGTGCAAGCAACTGTGACTTGGACTCTCAGCTAAAATAAAAACAACCTGAAAACCAATTTTAAAAAATTATATGTACCCACTTACTACAAAAATAATGTACAGCTCTTTCATTAATTTAGTTATACTTGATATGGATCATTTTTTGTTGGCGTTAATTTTTGGCTCAACCTTTGGAATAAATCTCTATCACATCTGAAGTACTGCTGGCCAAAACCCCTCGGGTACATCTTGTACAGGTCTACCCCACTTTATGAAGGTAGAGTGTTCCTGAGAAACAGTTCATAAACCGAAAATTCGTAAAGCGAAGACCCATTGACTACTATTGGAGGCAATTTTCATCAAAGGGAAAACCCATTATAATTTCATAAAAGCGGACACGGATTTCTTCGTATAAGCGAATTTCGTAAAGCGAGTATTCGTCAAACGGGGTTTACCTGTGCCTTCTGAGATTCTGACACGACAAATGCCAGATGGATATCGTACCCACATCACATCACCATCAGGGTTACATGGGCTACATTTCAATACTTTACTAGATGACAGCTCAATGATTGGCCTGATTTCAAAAAGCAGCTTTGCGTTAAGATTTTTTAAAATATAGTTTCTGAAATTCCAAGAATCAAAATTTGTTTGAATTCAGTGGATTAATTGCCATGAACTGACTGAAGAATGTGGGTACACTGACATAACAGCAGGTAATCGAAACCTCCTCATTCTGTTGTACTTTCAGATTACCATTTGCCAGAAACAGTGAGACAATGAAAAGCTGCTCTTGGATACATCTCAAAGTCAAACAGTAAAGACTCAAGATGCTAGAAAACTGGGCAACGTACAGGATGTTTTTAGTTGGATGTGGAGGCTGGTGGGGTGGTAGGCGAGGATAAGAGGAGCCCTATCTCATTGTGAGGGAAAGTGTAAGACACTTTGGATCAGAATTAGGCTATTCAGCGCAGGTTGTCTGCACTGCCATTCAAATCATGGCTGATGTATTTTTCCTCTCATCTCCTGCCTCCTCCCCACCTTTTTACTAATCAAGAGCCTATCAACCTCTTCTTTAATGTACCCACTGATGGCCAACATAATTCCACAGATTCACCACCCCCTAACTGAAGAAAAGTTTCCTCATCTCTGCTCTGAAGGGAAATCCTTTCATTCTGAGTTTGTACCCTCTGGTCCCTATTTCTCCCACTGCTGGAAACATCTTCTCCATCTCCACTCAATCGAGCCCTTTCAATATCCAGAATCATTCTAAACTCCAGCGAATAAAGGCCCAGAGCCATCAAATGCTCCTCATACATTAACTCCCTCGTCCCTGGGATCATTCTTGTGATCCAATAAGAGGGCAGTTATGGTCTTTTGAGGATCTTTCAACCCTCTCCAGCACCTCCTGCTGTAGATATGGGGCCCCAAAACTGCATGCAATATTCCAAGGTAGTCTGACCAATGCCTTGTCAAGATGCATCTGGAGTCTTTCTTGTTTGTCTCCGAGATGTGTCCAGGAGCAGCCTTTCAATGTCACACTGTTTCTGGGCGAATGGCAATCTGACAAAGTACAACAGAATGAGGAGATTTCAATTACCTGCTTGTTATATTGCTTTTGTATTGCAGTCCACTTGAAATGAATGTTAACATTGCATTAGAAAACTTGGCCACAAAACCATCAGTACTATCAACTAAATTGTGTACATACAGCATAAAAAGTAGCAGATCCAACTCCGACCCCTGGGGAACACCACTAGTCACCGCCAGCCAGCCAGAGAAGGCCCCCTCTATCCCACTCTGCCTTCTGCCAGTCAGCCAATCTGCTATCCACATTGGTACCTTTCCTGTAGACCATGGGCTCCAATCTTGTTTAGAAGATCTACCAGTGCACCTTGTCGAAAGTGTTCTGAAAATCCAAATGAACAACATCCTCTGATCCTCCTTTGTCTGTACTGCTTGTTACTTCCAACAGGTTTGTGGTGAATGGATGAGGGCGCGGGTGTTTTTTTTTTGCCTTTTCTAAAAATTGTTTTTACAAAATATTTAAAGTAATTTACTCAATTTCATTTCAGATTTTAATTGCATGTTCCATTGTGGAGATGAGAATATTTTATATTTTATTCACACCACACTAGAAGCCGATTCCATTATTTAAACCCAATTACACCCAAATAATCCTACGACCTCGTATGTTTTGAAGGGTGGGAGGAAACCAGAGCACCTGGAGGAAACCCACACAGACACCTGAAGAGCATGCAAACTCCTTATGGACAGCACCCGATTCAAACCGGGGTCATTGGCGCTGTAATGGTGTTGTGCTAATATTATTGCAGTGTGGTGAATTTGTGATCCATTAGCTGATGAAAATTGATCCATGAAGATTGAGAATTAGCATGAATGTCATTTTTAAGATCAAGCATATTGGAAATACTGAAGATCAAAAAGCGTAATTGACCCCTCTTTCAATTTGCCCATCAGGGTGAAATCAGTTAAAATTTGCAAACATTTTAATTAGTGTTCTATTAAAAAATAACTATCTTTGTTGCATAATGATTCAGGGTACGTTTCTGTTGCTTTGCCCGGTCTTTTCTGCTTTCAGTTGGGATCAACTCACAATTCAAGTACTGAATGAACTGATAGAGATACTTATTAAATATTGCAAATATATTGCAGGATACATGTTTTACTAAGGAATTGATTCAATTATATTTTTAACCATAATTACTTTCAAGATGTAATTATCATCCGAAATGCTTGAGATAAGCATCAGTGAGCAGCCTTTGGCTATTAAAATGAGCCATCAAAGAACAGCTTCAAGAGGATAATTTTAAACACTGAGCAGGAGCCAAAAAAAATTGAAGTGTTTTTATAATTATTTTTAAGGTTCAGCCATATAGAAATCAATTTTATTGGGGTGAAACCTAAACTGAAACAATCAGACTTGGTGGCTGGATTGTCAAACAACCTTAAATGTTTAATTGCATAACGGCAACCATTCAAGCTTTGGCAAAATAAGAGATAAATCATGTGCAAAATCAAATCCCCATTCAAAATTTCAGGGCAAAGGACAGTGAAGGCTAAAAAAAAAGTAAAATTCCGTAAATTTTTCTTCCTGGAGCTCACAGCTCCTGTTAACAATGACCACTAATTAGACCAGGGTTACCTGATGTTTACAAGTGGGTTGAGAAGGGATTTTGTACAGTCACAGGGATTATGTGATTCATAGGGATTGAGTAAATTGAATCTGAATTTTTCACGTGCCTCAATAAATGTACCGTATGGCAGTATTTTTTGGAGCTGCTGTCAAAGATTAGACTATAATTGCCTTCTTATTGTATTATGGAAGGGGAATTAACCTAACATATATATTGAATGAAAATTGTAGGTAATTGTACTTCATTTTCTATCACTAAGAGAATGATGTCATTCTTATTTATACATTCTGATAATGCTTGGAACCTGAATATATGACACGCAAAATTACAATTGGTTGACGACCGTGCTGCTATGATTGGATTAAAAATACAGAAACTCAGCAGGTCTTGGAGTATCAGGAGATAACAATATATTACTGATGTTTCGGGTCTGAGCCTTTCCTCAGAGCATGAGTTTAAAAAAAAGCAAGACCAGCTGGGTTCCTCCAGGCATTTCTGTGTTTTTACTGCAATCACAGCATCTGCAGACTTTTGTCTTTCAGTTCTATGTTTGAATCTCTATCATTTCAATTTATTTGAGTTTATTTAAAGAAGGGGGGGGGGGGGTTTGGAATATATTAGGAGTCCCTAGCTCCTTCATAAGATTGGAAAGTTTGAGAGGGAGAGAGACATTTTTATGCTACCCATCCCAAAGAGCTTTCTCAAGACAATGACATGTTTTGGTATGCCGCAGCTTTTTGAAATGTCAGACTTGACAAATGCTATGCAAGTCCAAGTTGGCAAGATGCCTCCAACTCAGCTGTCTGATCACATGTGCCCGAACTTGTACATAAAGAGCATTTATGAAGGAACTGAGTGTTTCCAACGTCCATCAGGAGCACGCAGTGGTTCAATGAGAGGGGAGCACCATTTCTCATTTGTTGGCGAGGAAGGAGGACTGGTGGATCTGTGATTACTGGAGTCAAAAAAACACTTTAAAGTTCTGTCACAGCAAATCCAAATCCATCTTGATATTGATACATATTTAACTCTGAATTATTAAAGTTAAATCATATTCTGACAGCAGATTTGGAAGAGTGAGGAATTCCACTCAGTATGACTATAGGAAGCAAAAATATTTAATTTGTTAGAATCTTCATTGATTATGTTGATGAGGATTGGTAGATGTTCCAACTCCAAATATGAAGAAAAATATTTAGCATTTTAAAAAATCCTTTCTGAAGTTCATCAATTAAGTATGTTCGAAATCACAGAAACACTGGAGGAACTCAGCAGGTCCCGCAATGTCCATTGAAGATAAAGATGTTTTACTGACGTTTCGGGCCTGTAGGCCCAAAACATCAATTATATATCTTTACTTCCTCTGGACGCTGGATGTCCTGCAGTTTCTCCAGCATCTGCAGATTTTGTTGTTTCACTCTAATAGGTGTGTGCACCGTGATCTGAGGAAATGCTGTTTTGTATGGTTTTGTATATATACAGTCGAATGATAATAAACTTGAAAATATGTCATATTTCTGCCGAAAGAACGCTCTGAAATTATTCTTTATAATTGAAACTTATCAGTCCGATTATATCTTGTGGAAGCTTTGGTTTTGCAGATTCTTTTTAGAGTGTACAATAGTTTAGCTTACACTTCAATGGAGACTTAATTGAACCATGATAGAACAGAAACTGAATCCCATTATGGCTACTTCTCCCATCCCTCTTTTTACAGATCAGCAAGGTGGAGATGAGATATGGCCTCTGTGGTTCATTTTGGGTCT
Organism: Narcine bancroftii; assembly: GCF_036971445.1. Taxonomy (NCBI): domain Eukaryota; kingdom Metazoa; phylum Chordata; class Chondrichthyes; order Torpediniformes; family Narcinidae; genus Narcine; species Narcine bancroftii. The sequence continues at coordinate 45,325,147 of NC_091482.1, forward strand.
GTTCATTTCTTGGTTTCTGGAGTAGATATTTCCCCATGTTCCCTGCTCAACACCCATCATTGTACTGGATGGCAAGTTTCCAGAGGAGCTTCCCCTCTCTCCAGTATATCAGCAACTTTATGATTGGTTATTTGTTTTATTTTCCCTCAAAGATGACTTCCAGTAACTTTTGCTTTTGTTGCCCTATCTGTAAAGCCCTGATAATTAAGCCTGTAAACTTTAATTTAAAGAAAACTAGCCACAATGAATATTTGGAAACTTTTGTGCACCTGATGATTTATTTTCCTTTTCTCAACTGGCATGACTGACCTTTTAGCCATGACTTGAATGAGTCTGCTTTAAATTACTGTCTGAAATAATTTGAGCATTTAATCCGTGTCACACTCCAGCAGTTGCACTGCATAAAGCAACACTATTATCTTGCTGAAATGCATTGTATCAGTAAATCAAATCCTGGCTATTCACCAGAAGTAGTTGATTGTAACGGCATTTCAGTTGTCGAGGGATATTTTAGTTACGTGAAATGCGGTAGTCATTCCTGGAGTTTCACCGTGTTGAGCTTCTAAATTTGAGAACCAGTTCTTAATACTATTTTCGTCCTCATCCATACTTACGCATTGAATTTCCTGATCATGGCCAAAGTTGAGTTTTCCACACCACTCGAACCTTCAGATCTCTTTTGCATATAGTTGAAAAGGTTTCATACTTGCAGGCCAGAGTGGTTTTGATGAAGGGTTCCAGCCCAAAATCTGGTCCATTCTTTTCCTCCCACCAATGCTTCTCGGATTGTTCTGCCAGCAGAGTGATTTTTGCTGACGAGAGCAGAATGTAGGTTGGAGTTTAATTCGGGGGAAGGGGGAGGGGAGAGTGAAAAGTAACACTGAAGAAAACACATGTAAAATGTTCACATTGACCTTTTATTCGATTACAGGTATATTTTAATGTGATTTGGAGAAGCGATAGAAATGTTGTACTTCCATGCTATCTCAAGCCTCCTTCAGTTTGCCCAAATAATTATATAAAATTGGCTGTATTCAAAACAGCTTTTGTAGATTTCTATATTTATTCAGCAATTTATATCAAAGCAGCAGAGTGTTGATCCTCTTGTTGATATTTTTATGCTTAAATTAACTGGGTGATGGTTTAATCACAGGCAAAAGTAGAATAAACTGTCATCTTTTGTAGGTTGGTTCTCATCGGGATGAATCTGTCAGTCTCCATAGCAACCATTCGATCCTCCCCAATACAGTTCCCCCTTCAAGTGCAGAAATAAATAACCAGGCACAGGATAACTACAGAGGTAATTTTTAGGGCAACATAATTCAAAATGGTGTTATTTTACTGACTGTGAACTCTAATGGCCCTAATAACTTGTAGTTTATTGTGAGGAAGAGTTTTTTTTTATACCCGGTGTCTCTATATTTCCGCACAGGATTATCAAGCTTACAAAGTCAGTCGACTGTCTTGGGCCCGACAGAAGTCAAAACAGAAGAGAAAGATGAGAACACAAACGATTCCTTCTCATCTGAGGACAAGAGGTCAGATGATGAAGGATGTAAAAAAGATCTCAAGCTGCCATCCAGAGGAAGGGCAAAGTAAGTCTGTGATGTGCTAAATTACCTTTGACAGCAGACAGATTCTCACTGCTATCGTCAGGAAGGAGGTATCGGAGCACACTCAATGTTACAGAACTACCTTCTTCCCCTCCGCCATCAAATTTTTAATGGACAATGAAGACACTACCTCACTTCTTTTTCTCTTCTTGCATTAATTAATTGTTTTTAAATATTGTACTTCAGAGCAATTTTGCACCTGTAACGCACAATAACGCTGCTGCAAAGCCACACGTTTCGCGACACGTTCATGACAATAAACCTGATTCTCAAGAGGTTGATCTTGGTTGCTCGCGCATATCTTGCATGACTGGTACTTACTGCCACCTCCTGTTTAATTGCAGTCACCATGAAGACGAGGACCTTAATCCAGAGCAAAAAGCAGAGAGAGAGCGCGACAGGAGAATGGCAAATAATGCAAGAGAGCGCCTCCGCGTGAGAGACATCAACGAAGCATTTAAAGAGCTCGGACGCATGTGTCAACTTCATTTGAAAAGTGAAAAGCCCCAAACCAAGCTACTTATTCTTCATCAGGCAGTAACTGTCATCCTAAATCTGGAGCAACAAGTTCGAGGTCAGTAGGCCATGCGTTGACCATGAACTTTCACTAACAGTTTGTCATGTGGTTGTCAGGGATATCTGAGAGCCCACCACATCTGAAGGTCAGACTTATGGTCAGTACTTCATCTGCCAGCAGCAATGAACAGCAGAATTATACCCAACTACATGGAATAAATTCCACACCGAGTCACCTGCCAGCAATGGTTGAGATAGGAAAGGGATGATCAGCTTCCTAGTGTAGAGGAGGCATGTTTGAGGAAGGAACCAGAGGGTACAAGATTCATCTCAAACCATATCCCACATACAGGCAGTTTCCACTGTTCAGGTAACAAATATTTCCCCTAACAGAGTTCAGAAATTTGAGATGCAGAATAGCATTTGCTCTCTCGAAATTTATGTGGGAGAAAAATAAGGAAAATAATCACAAAATGTATTGTTCCACATGCTATTTGACACATACACAGAAGATGGCAGCTTTAGGTTGTAGAACATCATGATGTGGACCTATTTCAATCCCTTCCTAATGCTGTGGTGCCTGTCTCTGGAGGCATGGCAACCATGCAGATCAGAAAGTTGGAGGGGAGAGTTTAATGCAGCAATGTCTCTTTATTTAACAATAGATCTTTTCTCAAATCTTCCATAACTTCAAAGCCCTTGCCAAAGTTCTGACTTGTTGATGCAATAATGTGCACTCGAATAAATAAACTAAGCCTTAATATTTGCATTCATGTTTGAAACTGGACTGGCACCTGATTTGCCAGAAATGCAAATCCTTCTTTCTGCCTCAAATGACCAGCTGAGATAGCAGATGAGAGAAACAACAATGACTAGTGTCTAATATTCTTGTGAGCCAACCTCAGGTTCAATTCTTCTTTGTCTGTGAGCTTCATTCCTGACCCATTTAACTTTTACAGCATCTCTTCACTGCCCTCAGTACTGCTTATTATTGATCTTAGTGATGCTCTTTGCTTTAAATTTCACACGCCTTTAGCGGCCGTTCGCAGAACTGTTTGAGTTGTGGCTTTGTTGGTCATACCTCTTGAGATGAAAAGTTGTCAGTTTGTCCTACTCAGAGACTCAGTCATTCATATATGGGCAATTCAAGCATTCCTAGTGGATGCTGCACTAAAACGCACACAGGAATGCTGGAGGAACTCAGACAGTCTCCCAGTGTCCAACTTTTCAGGCCTGAGCCCTTATTCAATGTACGCAGTATAATCAAAAAGCAGGCAGGCATCTTGGAGGAACAACTCCTCATCTTCCACATGGGCACCCTCCAACCTGATGGCATTAACATGGACTTCTGTGGCTTCCGTTAAGAATCCCCCCCTCCCCTTTCTTCCTTGACTCTCTCCCTTTTCCCTCTGTCTCCTTTCACAGAGCTAAAGTAAATTTGCACCTCTCTTATCCAATTAACACCTTTTGGCTGTTGGTTTGAACTCCTCCTCTCATTTTTTCCCCCTTTCTGTCCAGTCTTCAGTTAAGATCCCTACCTACCTTTTGCTTATACCTTGAAGAAGGGCTCAGACCTAAAAAGTCGACAATATATCTTTGCCTCCTGTGGATGCTACGAGACCAGATGAGATCCTTTGCCATTTTGGAGTGTTTTTACTACAATCTCAGCGTCTGCAGACTTTCATGTTTCACTCTGGTATCTGCACTTGTCAAAAGGGGTCTGTCTTTCAAGCTGAGACATCTAAACATAATCGCATTTGACCTCAGATTGATGTAAAAAAGATCTCTAGATTTTTAATTTCAGAGGAGAACAGGTGCGATCTCTCACACACCTTAAAGATATTTTTTCCTCAAAATTAAACCATAAATGCCAGATTCATGTAAGACAGCAATAATTACAATAATACCAAAGACGGGGAAGGATCCATTAACACCAGCATCATATAGACCAATATCTCTACTTAACTCAGATTATAAGATAATAGCGAAATTATTAGCAAACAGATTGGCTGATTGTGTACCAAAAATAGTAAAACAAGATCAAACTGGGTTTATTAAGAAAAGACGAACAACAGATAATGTCTGTAAACTTATTCATCTAATTCATGCAGTTCAAGGAAATAAGAAGCCAACAGTGGCTGTTGCTTTAGACGCAGAAAAAGCCTTTGACAGAGTAGAATGGAACTATTTATTTAAAGTAATACAGAGGTTCAATCTACCAGAAAAATATATTAATTGGATTAAAGCATTATATAATGGACCGTTGGCGAAGGTAACAGTAAATGGATATGCATCGAGCCAATTTAAATTAATTAGGTCATCTAATCCATTATCCCCCTCATTGTTCGCCTTAGCAATAGAACCATTGGCAGAACAGAAAATAAAATAAAAGGGATAAAAATAAAGGAGAAGGAGTATAAAATCAGCTTATTTGCAGATGACATCATAGTATACCTAACAGAACCAGAAATATCAATAAAATAATTACAGAAGAAATTGAAGGAGTATGGAGAAATATTGGGCTACAAGATCAACGCAAATAAAAGTGAGGCGATGCCAATGAGTTACGCGGATTATACAGAATTTTAAAAAAGAATCACCATTTAAATGGCAAGCGCAAGCAATCCGATACCTAGGGATCAGGTTAGATAATAACTTAAGCCACCTGTACAAACTAAATTATCAACCACTAATAAAGAAATTGCAGGAAGACTTAGAACATTGGAAAGAATTACCGCTATCGTTGATAGGGAGGGTAAATTGCATTAAAATGAATGTCTTCCCAAGGATACAATACTTATTTCAATCATTATCAATTCCCTTAACAGAGAAATTCTTTAATGAACTAAAGAGAATAATAAGGAAATTCTTGTGGAAAGGGAGGGAAACCAAGGGTAGAGTTAGATAAATTAACAGAGAGGTATAACCAAGGTGGTTTGCAGTTACCAAACTTTAAAAATTATTATAGAGCCGCACAATTAAGATATTTATCAGATTTTTACCAGACAAGAGAAAAATCAGACTGGACTAAGATAGAACTAGATAAAATAGGGGAGAAAGTACCGGAACATATACTTTATAAGTGGGATGAAAAGCTGGTGCAATATAAAAGCTCACCAGTATTGCTTCATTTACTTAATATATGGAAGAAGATTCACTTAGAAAGGAAAAAAACGAATTACCAAATACCAAAATTGTTATTGACACAAAACCCACTGATCCCTTTTACAATAGATAACCTTTCCTTTAGAGAATGGGAGAGAAAAGGAATCAAAAGAATAGAAAATTGTTTTTTGGGAAATAATGTATTAACAGTTGAAGTACCAATATGGAATAACTCATGGTACGATGTTTGCATATCTTCAACTGAAAGCTTATTTAAAGGATAAATTGGGAAACAGACTGTGATTACCAGAAGAAAACAGCTTTGAATATGAGATTACAGACACAGTGATAATTGAAAGATTTATAACGAACATGTATATTAAGCTGTTAAGATAAGGAAAATTATGAAATAAGCTATAAACCAAAACAAAAGTGGGAAAAGGATTTAAACATAAAAATGAGGTATGGGAAAAGTTATGTTCTGGAATTATGAAGAATACAATAAGCACAAGGTTACGCATGATACAGTATAATTGGTTACGCAGGTTATATATCACGCCTCAAAAGTTAAAAGAATGGGATCCAACATTATCAGATGTTTTCGCTGTAAGAAGGAAATGGGAACAACAGTAAATGCAATTTGGGCATGTACGAAAGTGAAAATGTTTTTGGAAGATCTAAATCTATATTAAATAAAATAACATACCAAAAAATCCAGAGATCTTTCTTCTAAGTTACATAAAAAGTAAGGAATTATGCCTCAAATTGGATAAAGCGCAAAAAAGATGAATTATGATAGCCTTAGCAGTAGCAAAAAAATGTATAATGTCAACTTGGAAAATGGAAGAGAGCCTGAGAATACACCAATGGTACATGGAAATGAATAAATGTATTCCATTGGAAAAAATCACATCTAATTTAAAAAATAAAGTCACATTATTTGAACAAATTTGGGAACCGTACATGGAACATAACAGAGAGGGCTTGTGTCGGACAATGATAAGAAGACAAAGCAACTTGATCCAGTGTGTAAGAGCAGATGACACATTTTTCTTGTTTATTTTTCATTGTGTGAAGATATTGTTTTAAGGTTTTATTGTATTGTATATGTTGAATATTTATTGGTTTTGGTGGGGGGTGGAAAGGAGGGAGGGAGGGTGGGGGAGGAAAAAAGAGAGAAAATCCCACTGTGTATATTTAATGAGAAACGTTTGTACATATTTTGGTTGATATGGTTCACAGTGTGAAAAATAAAAAATTATTTTAAACAAATTAATCCATAAAGAACCACTAAAGCTGATCCATAAAAGTCAGAAACTTTTTGCTGTTTGTGAGAAATTGCTGTTACATTTCCGACATTACAACAATGGATACACTTCAAAGGAGTGTTTGTTATCATCAAATACAGGGGTCGGTCATTCAGCCCTTTGAACCTGCGCCACGATTCTGATTGACATTCAGATTGACATTCAGATTGACTCTGGATGATCAGGAGACTTCGGTACTCCTATGGTGGAATTTTCTGGTATCAAGCAAAACGTGGTGTAAATGAATTTGAGACAAAAGTGAGCATGTGATGCCATACTGGAACTGTCCTGGCAGGCCATGTGATGTGCTCCTGTTCCTCATTTCTAATTCAAGATTATTGTATCGTCGTGTAATAAAACAGAAAATGTGATATTACACAAAATTTCCTTTCGTCTAATGTAAGGCAGATGAAGATTCACCATCAGCAGAAATTGCCCAGTGGCAATTTCATAGAAAGAGAAGCAAAAGAGAGTCCTCCCAGTGTCCATGGATTCGCCTCCAGCGCTCCTGCAGCCACACAACCTTCAGTACAAACCTCAGCAACCCTAGCTCCAGGTGCACACCTCTGACACGATCAAGAAGCCTCCAACATCCTTTTGTTCAGATACCTTGTAATCCCTTCAGCCAGTCCGCGAGACCCTTGATCAGTGTCGGTAGCAGCCCGCAACCTGCATGGGTTCCTCACCCCAAGTCGCCTACAACCTGCTGCCTGTATGTTCTTCAGTCTCTGGTCTGCCGCCATGGTCACCATTTCGTGGGTCGTCTCTTCTGCTTCTCCAACTGGGATGGGGGGGGGGGTAATGTGGTGGTGGTCTCCCCGTTTTCTGGTGCCCTGCACCAGTCCTTAGCTTCCCTGAAGTCTGCAGCCCCTCATGGCTGCTGTCACTCATAGATGCCGCCAATTTGGGCCCAGATCCCGCAGTCACGCGATTTTAAACTAAATGACCGTTGGCTCCATTAACAGACTACTTAAAACCTGAAAAGAGCTGATGACAGTCAGACTGGCTGTTGGTCCCTGTGGAGGAGCGTGACTCCGCCCTCCACGGGTCCACACCAGTGGCAGCGCTATCATTTTTTAATATAAATTAATCAAGGGACTGTGATGATTCCTTACATGGAATTTTGGGGGTCAACAAAGCTCAGATTCTGCCGTCCCTCCTGTCAGAACTGCTGCCGATTTACCCACTTTAAGGATATATCTCCCAGAAAAATTGAGGGCTTTGTCAGATAAAATAACTGGGGTTATTAAATCGTGCACTTGGATTTTTATTCATCAATATCTGCAAATTATTTTGTTGTCGAGATAGTTGATGTATTTTTTTTCTTTCAAATGTGCAGAGAGGAACCTTAACCCTAAAGCAGCCTGCCTTAAAAGGAGAGAAGAAGAGAAGGCATCTGCCGCATCGGTAGATGCACCAGCAACACATCCTGCAGTTCACTCCGGACTCAGCGACACTACCAACCCTATGGGTCATTTGTAAACTGCCAGGTACTGCTCTTTAAAGCTGATGGTCAACTCCGGCATCACTTCCAGTAAACTGCAGTAAAATCCCTGCTATCCAGAATTCAAGCAGCCTGCAAAGAAATTGCAGGAAATAAGTAGGTAAAATATATGTAAGCCAATTACACAACACACAATCTCAAGCAACCAGGAAATTCACTTGTCTGCCATCTGCCAATCCCCATAGGCGCTGGATATCAGGGTTTTTAACGAAATTAGTTATATTACCTTGACGTATTAAAATCCAGGAGCTCTCACTTGTACTTAAGCCAAGTATAAGTGACATTGAGTTAAATGCTGTAAATGCATTGCCTATACAGTATTTCTCTTTTTATTAGCTTTAAATGTTTGGAAACTTGAAAATGTTCTTTAAAATTTGTGGACAGTTGCAACATGAACTTAGCAAATGTGGCAGTTGCATGGCTCTGTGGATAAATAAATTAGATACATTATCCAATACTTCAACTTCATGTAAATTTGGTAATTTAAATGCATCTCCTTTGCAATTTAGTCCAAGTTTCCATAAATATATATCTGAATATTTTCTGCTCCCTTTCAAGCTTTTGTAATTTTGATAAATGAGCATCATGTTGCCCCAAAATGCCTTGCATATGTGGCCACTTTGGTTTTCTGTGCACATATGAAAGCTATGAAGTCCAGCTTCAAATGTGTGGCTGTTGAAGAGTTGAAAGTTATGTGAAAAGAAATGTTTAATGAGCAATCTGTGTTGGAACTACTGTGAAATGATTTCAGTTCAGGAAGGACAGGGAAGCAGATTCTCTGATGGAAAACCAAGGTGATTACAGAAGTGTTCTTCCAGAAAATCAGCGTGAATGAAGCACGTACAGAATACATTGAATTAACAGCAGGATACAGATCAATGGCACTTTAGACTGAGAGTCATGCAATCATTTGGATTGGGAATGTGTGCATTTAACAAAACTTGATGTATTTACATACAAAATGCAAGCATGACGTTCCACATTCTCAATGGATGAGGTGAAGGTCAAGCATACTTCAGGCTTAACTCCCATGTTTATAAGCGATGTCATTTTTCTTGGGTTTGCTTGCAGTTACAAACTCTTTCTAATATTTTCTTGCAGGTCAAAAGTCTGGATCGGTTTTGTAAAATAACAAGCGAATCATCTTTTCATACAAGGAACCAGCCAACTAACTTTCTTTCATAAAGCCACAGTTGGAAAACTTAACGCACTTGAACCTGAAACCCAGAAGCAATCTCTTGATCAATATGGCATCGTATTCAACCCACTGAACATTTGTCTGACCCGAATCTGAATTTTGGCCCACAGTCCCCACCAATCTGTTGCAAGCAGTATTGCTTCCACACAATCAGAGACTGTTGCAATGATCTCAATGTTTGTTGAAGTTGCCTTGTGCCTAAACTTGTTGGTTGATGAAATGCATTTAAGACAAAAATTATTTATTGCTACTGAACTATAAAGTCTACTTTAAAAGGGAAATGTTAAAATCTGATGTTTCATTTTTCAGCTGGGCTGATGCTAGTATCTGTTAAAAGTCGTTCCCATCCAGAGAACATAGCAGGAATGAGCTCTGACCCCAGCATTACCACAACCTATTAGTGTCTTAAAAAAGGATGGGACATCTTCACTGTCTTCTCCATTCCTTTGGCCACACAAATCGCATTTTCCATGAATCAGAAAATTCCTTGTTGGTGCGTTTTTTTTTGTTCTCTGGTCACATTTTTTTTGCTAAATTATATTCAAAGCCTGTCTCATGATAGTTTGCTGTAATAGCAGAACTTGTTTTTATTGAAAAAGGGCAGGTCTGATCAT